>NC_092156.1:75008754-75053754 GCF_045791955.1 Oncorhynchus clarkii lewisi | reverse complement strand
GGAGAGGAGAGGGAGAGAGTAGAAAGGAGAGGGAGAGAGGAGAGAGGGGAGGGAGAGAGGAGAGGAAGAGAGGAGAGAGGCTGGTAGTATATAAGAGGCCTTGATAGTTATATTTATAGATTTATTAATTAATACTTAAAAGGAAGAGTACTTAATATTTTAACGTCAATCTGACATTTATTAGGTAAGCTGTTCTATCCCGATTTAGGTCTTTATTAATGAAAATAATAACGTAGTGGTCAGACACATTGATATTTGAGTAAAGAACACGTGATTTATCAGTTGATTTATCAGTTGATTTATCAGTTGATTTACCAGTTGATTTATCAGTTGATTTATCAGTTGATTTATCAGTTGATTTACCAGTTGATTTATCAGTTGATTTACCAGTTGATTTACCAGTTGATTTACCAGTTGATTTATCAGTTGATTTACCAGTTGATTTATCAGTTGATTTACCAGTTGATTTACCAGTTGATTTATCAGTTGATTTACCAGTTGATTTATCAGTTGATTTACCAGTTGATTTACCAGTTGATTTACCAGTTGATTTATCAGTTGATTTACCAGTTGATTTATCAGTTGATTTATCAGTTGATTTATCAGTTGATTTACCAGTTGATTTATCAGTTGATTTATCAGTTGATTTACCAGTTGATTTACCAGTTGATTTATCAGTTGATTTATCAGTTGATTTACCAGTTGATTTATCAGTTGATTTATCAGTTGATTTATCAGTTGATTTACCAGTTGATTTATCAGTTGATTTATCAGTTGATTTACCAGTTGATTTACCAGTTGATTTATCAGTTGATTTATCAGTTGATTTATCAGTTGATTTACCAGTTGATTTACCAGTTGATTTATCAGTTGATTTACCAGTTGATTTACCAGTTGATTTACCAGTTGATTTATCAGTTGATTTACCAGTTGATTTACCAGTTGATTTACCAGTTGATTTATCAGTTGATTTATGTGTTGATTTACCAGTTGATTTACCAGTTGATTTACCAGTTGATTTACCAGTTGATTTACCAGTTGATTTACCAGTTGATTTATCAGTTGATTTACCAGTTGATTTATCAGTTGATTTACCAGTTGATTTACCAGTTGATTTATCAGTTGATTTACCAGTTGATTTATCAGTTGATTTACCAGTTGATTTACCAGTTGATTTACCAGTTGATTTATCAGTTGATTTACCAGTTGATTTATAAGTTGATTTATCAGTTGATTTACCAGTTGATTTATCAGTTGATTTACCAGTTGATTTACCAGTTGATTTATCAGTTGATTTATCAGTTGATTTACCAGTTGATTTATCAGTTGATTTATCAGTTGATTTACCAGTTGATTTATCAGTTGATTTATCAGTTGATTTACCAGTTGATTTACCAGTTGATTTATCAGTTGATTTATCAGTTGATTTACCAGTTGATTTACCAGTTGATTTATCAGTTGATTTACCAGTTGATTTACCAGTTGATTTACCAGTTGATTTATCAGTTGATTTACCAGTTGATTTACCAGTTGATTTATCAGTTGATTTATCAGTTGATTTACCAGTTGATTTATCAGTTGATTTATCAGTTGATTTACCAGTTGATTTACCAGTTGATTTATCAGTTGATTTATCAGTTGATTTATGTGTTGATTTATCAGTTGATTTATCAGTTGATTTACCAGTTGATTTGTTTGGTGACAAGGTAAAAATCTGTCGTTCTGTCCCTGAAAAAGGCAGCTAACCCACTGTTCCCCGGTAGGCCGTCATTGAAATTAAGACTTTGTTCTTAATTAACTGACTTGCCTGGTTAAATAAAATAGTTAAATGTCAGGTAGATCTAGGTGTACAGAACAGCTTCCTGTTGTCACAGCTGCATTGCGTTGTGTAATCCCGTTATCCTGTGGAGGCTTGACGATCACAAGGGTTGATTTTAAGAGTTGAACCAAACTGTGCCATCAAGTATATTATGAATTCAAGGTTACATCAACTATGGAATTCTTTATAATTGTCCTCTTCCTCATTTCCCTCTTCATCATTCCTCTACTACTCTTCCTCCTTCTACTCTTCCTCATCCTCCTTTTTCAGGGACAGAACGACAGACTTTTACCTTGTCACCTCGGGGATTTGATACTAGTCCAACGCTCTAACCACACGGCTACCTGCCACCCCACTAGGCTACTTGCCACCCCACTAGGCTACCTGCCACCCCACTAGGCTACTTGCCACACCACTAGGCTACCTGCCACCCCACTAGGCTACTTGCCACCCCACTAGGCTACCTGCCACCCCACTAGGCTACTTGCCACCCCACTAGGCTACCTGCCACCCCACTAGGTTACCTGCCACCCCACTAGGCTACCTGCCACCCCACTAGGCTACCTGCCACCCCACTAGGCTACCTGCCACCCCACTAGGCTACCTGCCACCCCACTAGGCTACCTGCCACCCCACACAGCTACCTGCCACCCCACTAGGCTACCTGCCACCCCACTAGGCTACCTGCCACCCCACTGGGCTACTTGCCACCCCACTAGGCTACCTGCCACCCCACACGGCTACCTGCCACCCCACTAGGCTACCTGCCACCCCACTAGGCTACCTGCCACCCCACTAGGCTACCTGCCACCCCACTAGGCTACCTGCCACCCCACTAGGCTACCTGCCACCCCACTAGGCTACCTGCCACCCCACTAGGCTACCTGCCACCCCACTAGGCTACCTGCCACCCCACACAGCTACCTGCCACCCCACTAGGCTACCTGCCACCCCACTAGGCTACCTGCCACCCCACTGGGCTACTTGCCACCCCACTAGGCTACCTGCCACCCCACACGGCTACCTGCCACCCCACTAGGCTACCTGCCACCCCACACGGCTACCTGCCACCCCACTAGGCTACCTGCCACCCCACTAGGCTACCTGCCACCCCACTAGGCTACCTGCCACCCCACTATGCTACCTGCCATCCCACTAGGCTACCTGCCACCCCACTAGACTACCTGCCACCCAACTAGGCTACCTGCCACCCCACTAGGCTACCTGCCACCCCACTAGGCTACCTGCCACCCCACTAGGCTACCTGCCACCCCACTAGGCTACCTGCCACCCCACTAGGCTACCTGCCACCCCACTTGGCTACCTGCCACCCCATTTGGCTACCTGACACCCCACACGGCTACCTGCCACCCCACTAGGCTACCTGCCACCCCACTAGGCTACCTGCCACCCCACTAGGCTACCTGCCTAGTGGTAATAGTATCAAGACTGCCCAAATGTGGCTAATTGGTTTATTAATACAATTTCAAGCTCATAACTGTGCCACTCTCCTCAAACAATAGCATGGTATACTTTCCCTGTAATAGCTACTGTAAATTGGACCGTGCAGTTAGATTAACCAGAATTTAAGCTTTCTGCCCATATCAGATATGTCTATGTCCTGGGAAATGTTCTTGTTACTTCCAACCTCATGCTAATCACATTAGCCTACATTAGCTCAACCTCATGCTAATCGCATTAGCCTACGTTAGCTCAATTTTCCCGTCGGGGGGACCCACTGATCCTGTAGAGGTTTTAATTCAATGGAATGATTAAATGTCTTATCCCATGTCAAAATAATAAACTGCTCACATTTCAAAAGATCAAACCTTATTAGAGCCAATGTCTTATTCTCCTGTTGTTGCGTTCCCATGTTACATTTAGTCACCTTAGTGCACACCTGACATAGCCCTCCCTGTGTAGGTAGGCCTTTAAAAGAAAAACACCTAGGCCAAATACAGAGGTCGTTATTAATTGATGGTGAAAGTGCGCAGGCGCGTTCCCATGGGAGACCCTTGAGCGTCTAGCGGATATGACGGACAGGGGCGGATGACCCCGCGCGGACCTATATAGTGCGCCCTCGGCCAGTGCTCGAGCAGCTCCATCTATTCGCCGTTTCCCTGCGTGGAGACTGCGACGCAAGGCGTTTTAACCAAGACTGTGGGTGACGACTCTTAAGTGTGAATGACGAGGCTTTAATTAAAGGCAGAGAATTAGAATGACACGGCTACGTTCTGATCGTTCTAATTCTACATCTACGTGGCTAAATGAATGTGCGCTGGTTGTAACATCCTGCTGTTCTGATTCAACTTAGCCAATTTGTTTGTGCATAAAAAGTGCATCTATGGGGCTTCACTCGGGCACATTGTACATGTCAAATGAATTCAATACAGGCCATATTGTTTTCGCTGACTTTAGCCTGCTCTCCTTGTAGAATAGTTTACAGCGTAGGGCTGTATAATTGGAGGGCGGAATACACCGTTACGCGTTAAGACTATATCTGTGCCATTGCAGAATCCAAAGCCAATAGTCCTTGCAATATACGAGTTGTAATGGGGTACTTTTCTGGGTAAATACTCCCAAAGTATATGTCAAGTGTTAAATATTGTGCGCAAGCAGAGGACCACAATAGGCACACAGGCCTTTTGCCACAAATCTTTCCTACATACGTCCTACTTCAGAAGGAACGTTTTAACATTTTACAACGTATTTATGATAAGCTTACATACATTTCTCTTAAGAAGCCTGGTTCTTAATTAAAGCACTTGACTGCAATCAGTGATATTCCACAAAGCAGGATTAGCTCTCTCTCTGTCTGTTTCTCTCTCTCTCTCTCGTCGTTGGCGATAATCAGATTCACATGCTGTGCCTTGAGATTAGTTACACGCCAAGCGTGTTACAACAATAAGCCTATTGTCTTCGGTTTCATCATATTTATTGTGAAATGTGAATTCTGTGTTTCTATACCAGAATTGTGAAAAATGCCACATTCATCACGGGTTTCTGGAACCGTCCTAATAGTTAGCAGACATGTTGTTAATTGTTTGTGTGACATTTTTGACATCTCTACATTAAATGGTGTTTAAGAGTAAATACGGTTTGTAAAACAACTCCAAAATGCATTTATACATCCGTCGCCCATATATCCTACAACTGAGGGCTTTAAGGCGCAGCACAGCAACACATAGTTTACATAAATCTTTGTACCAAACGATGTTTTTTTTTTATATACATAAAAAAAATAATAATAATGACAGATTCAGTCAATTTTATAGTGTTGGGAAGAAATAAGAATGTTATTATACTTATAATTGATATAAAGTTTAAACATGCGTAAAAAAAAAAATCATTACATTCATTTTAAATACATAGTTAATTTAATGAATTGAAAATGAAATATAATACAGTACATGCATGCAAATATAATAGCATCTTTGGCCGTGTTTAGACTGCTGGGAAAAGCTGTTGTTAATAACAGGTTCATAATAATAATAATAATAATAATAATTTAATAAATGAATATTAGACCCACTGTTTTAGGCCTACGCTGGTACTCTGCGAACAGAAACAACTATCTATTATTATAACATAAAACTGAATATGGAGTTATTCTGCATGTCTTTGTGTGATAGGATATCCTGCAAATATGTTCTTGAGTTTTATATCAACATTGTTGATGTGTGTCAATAAATACAATTGGCGCAGGCTATCGATGTGACAAGTGCGATTGAGCTAGGCCTGAGGTCAACAGGCTATCCTTACAAGTAGCCTTTTTAAAAGCCTACATGGGCCAGACTCGACCTTACGTTTTTTAACACAATGATGATGGGGGGGAATGCTAAATGCGGAAGCTGAAATTGGCATGATATATCACTTTGTAAACAGTGTCTTTTTGGCGATGATGCTAACTAACCCTACGCCTCCTTCGAACAGACTAGGCCGGGTTTAAATAGGACTACGTCTCCTTTAAGCAGACTCGGCCTTGTCTACTACAGGACAACGTCTCCTTCGAATAGACTAAAGTACTTGCTGGCATTGGAAAAACATAAATAATGCGTGCTACTGCCAGGGTATACGATGGGCAGGGGCATCGGCATCAAGCATCTTCCCAGCAGGTTATTGTCTTTGTACAAGGCCGGGAGCTGCAGAGCCTTCCCCGGACCCGCGTCGGAGAAATCACCGTTGGGACCATCTAGCGCTGTTGAAATCTGTCGTTTCAATTTATTCCTTCGGTTCTGGAACCAGATTTTGACCTGCGTTTCCGTTAACTGGAGAGAACTGGCGAGGCAGGCGCGCTCGGCGCTGCTAAGGTACCGCTTCGTATCGAAAGTAGATTCCAGCTGAAAGATCTGTCTCTTGGAGAAGATTGTGCGAGTTTTTTTCTTGTTTATTAACAGTTGTTTTTTCTTCCCGCTGCTATCACCGTCTCCGGTGTGATGCGTCGAGGAGCAGTCGTCGCCGCTGTCCCCGCTTTCGAAGCAATTGTCGGTGATCTGTAACGAGTCTTCCCGGGTGATAGCGACGGCCGTGGGTCCTCCGGTTGGGCTACAGTCGTTATCCGCCTCTGAGAGCAGAAATGGGACAGAAATTGTATTCCGCAATATATATATAGCTTGACGCTGACAGTTTATCAGGCTACAATATTATGCTACACATACAAATGCATTAGGCCCGATGTGTTGAATCAGGCTACAAAACGGCAGTTTAGTCTGCTACAGTGCAGTGTTTAACGTTCATATTTGACCATATTAGGCAACAGTTGCCTACCTGCATCGTGTAGCCTTGTCGCGGGGTCCATTCTCCGTTGATGGTCATCGAACCAGTACAGTCCCGTGCTATTCTGTAGCCTGCTACCGGAATGACAGCTGTCAACTGTCTTCCTACCGTGGTTACCGCTCGAGTATGTCTGCAGGTTCAGAATATTGTCTATGGTGAATTTGAGAGACGCGGCAGTCGGCTTGCATGACGCGTCCACTTTGCTCATCATTTTAGAGAAATGGTCTCTTTTCTCCCGCAAGGAATTTTGGAACCAAATGTCCCTGCGCTCTAGAAGTGGAACTTGGAACTCTCTTTCTCTCTTCCTAACGACGTCTTGACGCTCCACGCACCATTTGCTCCATGCGAGGATGATGAGGGGATTGGACTGGGACTTTCACGGCGCGCCTCTCTCTCTGCCTCGCCTGTAACTTCCACGGACCGGATGGAACGTTGGTGCGCCCTCGTCCATTGGACAAGAGGAGTGCCTGCGAGGGGCCAATTGCATCAAGGGGGAGAGAGAGAGAGAGAGAGAGAGAGAGAGAGAGAGAGAGAGAGAGAGAGAGAGAGAGAGAGAGAGAGAGAGAGAGAGAGAGAGAGAGAGAGAGAGAGAGAGAGAGAGAGAGAGAGAGAGAGAGAGAGAGAGAGAGAGAGAGAGAGAGAGAGAGAGAGTAGAATGTTATCGTTTTCCCCTTCTTTTCTTGAGCCTGGCATCTGGTATAAAGGCTACGAAATGAAGAATGGAAATGATTCATTAGAAATAATTTAATTGGAGGTGTTCTGTATTTGAGGAATTCGCCTATTTTATTTTTCTGCAGACATGGCTTTGGGTTGGTGAATATATAATGTCTAGCTATAGACACTCCAGTTCTGCCTTAGAAGGTAGGCTTACCTAATACATCCTGTTTTAGACTTAACACCTGGTACTGACCGGGTCCAATCCCGATGTCCACCGGAAGGGTTTGTTTGTCGTTGGGAGAAGCGGAGGTGGATTACGGCGTTTCAGCGTTTTCTTTTTAAATGACTGGCACGCGTTTTAATGAAGTTCACGTTTTAATGAGGCCTTTTCGACGAGCTGTAGTTTTCAAAGTTTAAAAAACAAGAGAAACACCAATATAAATATATTATAAATAGTATTTACATGAATGTAGCTGGAATAACATATTGAACACAACATTTACTGTAAGTTAAAATAGCCTAGATCAGTTTCTATGTGTAACTATTTCCATTTAATTTAGGCCTGCATTGCAATTCTTTAACGCATATTTATGTCTTTGCTTCTTATAAACTCGTTAACTGATAGAAGGGAACGAAGAGAATAGAACCCATCAGGCTTCTATGTTCAGCCCGCGGTGGATAAAGTCCCCAAACGTCATACTTGAGTCATAGTAAAAAAAAATATACACCTTCATAGAAAATGACTCGAGTAAAAATGAAAGTCACCCAGTAAAATACTACTTGAGTAAAAGTCTAAAAGTATTTGGGTTTTAAATAATACTTACATAGGAAAAGTTTTTGTAATTGATAAAATATACTCATGTATTGAAAGTAAAAGTAAAAGTATAAATAATTTAAAATTCCTTTTACTAAGCAAACCAGACGGCACCATTTCATTTATTAAATGTTATTCTACGGATTGCCACGGGGGCCACACTCCAACGCTCAGACATATTTTACAAGCGAAGCATTGGTGGTTAGTGAGTCCTCCAGATCAGAGGCAGTAGGGATGACCAGGGATGTTCTCTGTTTAGTGAGTCCTCCAGATCAGAGGCAGTAGGGACGACCAGGGATGTTCTCTGTTTAGTGAGTCCACCAGATCAGAGGCAGTGGAGATGACCAGGGATATTCTCTTGATAAGTGTATGAATTAGACCATTTTCTTGTCCTGCTAAACATTAAAAATATAACAAGTACTTTTGGGTGTCAGGGGAAATGTATGGAGTTAAAAGTACATTATTTTCATTAGGAATGTAGTGAAGTAAAATTAAAAGTTGTCAATAATATAAATAGCAAAGTAAAGTACAGAAACCTCCCCAAAATAACTACTTAAGTAGTACTTCAAAGTATTTTTAAGCCATTGTGTGTTTTGCACAAGGCTATGAGGTATAGGCCTATAATCAATACAATGGCTGAAAGACTACACGCTATAGTGGAGAACAGAGGCCTGTTTAACTAGGCCTGTAAATTATTATTTACAATGGCAGCCTACACCGGACAAACACGGACGTCGCCGGGCAAATTGTTCGCCGCCTTACGTGACTCCCGATCACGGCCGGTTGTGATATAGCCTAGATTCGAACCAGGATGTCTGTAGTGACGCCTCTAGCACTGAGATGCAGTGCCTTAGACCGCTGCGCCACTTATTCATATAGACCTAGACTGTGTTTAGGGTAGGCTACTGTTATCCACATGATATTGAGCGTTATATTGATGACTGTTTATTGTCCGGAATAAAGTTAGAACCTTCTATTGTTTGTTGCGATGATGATCGCGACCATATTTTTGTTGTTGCCCGTTTTACAGATAAAACCATAGCAGAAGGAATTTGAATTCGTGTACGTTATTTTACCCAGGAAACCCCACGGTCACACACGTTCTCCTAAATGCAAAACGTCTATCGTCCTCGATGGGGATGTGGTTGTGATGAATATAGTTAGCGTTGTGTTGTTTTACTCCTAAATATGTGTTGTTCTCGGACGTTATCTCAAGTATCCTTCTCCCGAATGAATGGCGGCTCCCACGTACAGATCCTTCTCCCGAATGAATGGCGGCTCCCACGTACAGGCAGAGGCTACTGAAAGTTTAATGATAATAAATACATATTTATGACAACGAAGTAAAAGCGTTGTTAAAGATAAATAGTTATGAATATATATAAATATAAATATGTATAAACTATAATCCTATTAGTTCGGATTATAAGAGAGGCTACTTTAGTGGGTCCGTGGATCCTCTGAATAAAACGTCTACCCGTGTTGTAAATAAATAACATACTATCATAGTTTTATTTATTTGTATTTCACCTTTATTTAACCAGGTAGGCCAGTTGAGAACGAGTTCTCATTTACAACTGCGACCTGGTCATAGTAGCCTACTACGGGCCATAGTAGGCTACTATGCAGGGTTGCAAATTCAAAACCCCGAGCTGTCAAGGTACAAATCTGTCGTTCTGCCCCTGAACAGGCAGTTAACCCACTGTTCCTAAGCCGTCATTGAAAATAAGAATTCGTTCTTAACTGACTTGCCTAGTTAGATAAAGGTACAAATGAAATAAAATATAGAACTATGAGTCCTAACGTATAGGTCTATTAACCAACGAACTATATGGTTCAACTGTTTCTTATACAGTCGTCTAGTCTACTGAGGCTCACAATCACAGCTTGCCAGCTGCCAGCCAGCTCCGGCCTGGTGTTGCAGTAGCGTGATGTCATGTTTATGTAATAGTGCCTATAATTCATTTGTCCTCACCAACGTCCTGTCGATGACCCCGTGTGTTTTATAAATATGAATGATGACATCAGACCATATTTCCTCTAATGGAGAGACGGGTGTTCCCAGTTCAGTTGCAGGGCAGAGAGCATGTTAGGCCTGCATGCCGGGCAAGGCCATGTTCAAAATAATTAAATGAAGTCAAATGTTTTTTTTCCCCAAGGAAACGTGTCGCGAGCTTCTTTTATATATATATATATATATATATATATATATATATATATATATATATACATATGTATAGATTTCAAATAGGCATTTTGTTTTTTATTCTCCGCTCCCCTACTACTTTAGGCTACACATTTCATTTTGTATCTTTTACAATGAACTTGTGTTAAGAAGTGAAGGTCTTTACGCTGATATGTGTGAGAACTCGCGCTGCCCGGACGGAGGACTTGTGCAGTTCGCTGCACGCTACGTATTCTGTCCTCGTCCGTGTCTATTTTGACGGAAGTAAAACTGGCGAAATAAAATATACACGTCTATATTTGTAGCCTATAGTCCGGGAGGAGCCAATCGATGGGGTAAATTCCGATCAAATGACTTACAATTTCACATGGATTGATCAACTGTATGCTACAGTTGAACGATCAATCGAATCTCATGCAAGTTCAACTCTGGGACGTTAGTCGAAATAGCTCGAAAATTTACCCCGTAGCACGTCGCCGGAAGACACACAAGACAACAGCAGACACACACACACACACACATCACTCATATCTTGTGATTCGTTTATTTAGAGCTATATTGTGGAGAAAAAAATTGACGTAAGAAACTATCTTTGAATATAAAAGTATTTGCACAAATAAATGTGGAGAAAAAAAAACACATAGCAATGTGGACCGGCACAAACACTATCATTATCTAGTGTGGCGATAATATAATAAAAGTAGATATGTAAAGTAGTACAATTACAACATTGAAAAAAACAACAACACCGCGATCAATTGTAAGTCAAAAGGCCATATCTTCACTGTTTTACTTGTATAGTTTTCCGCGGCCATTGCAGTTATTGTTATTGCACGATTTAATAAATTAATGACGTGACCTGAACAAAAAAAGTAGTGAAAGCTCCGTAATGGTCTTTACACCAACCCGGTAATTTGCGAGCGTAGTAAACTCATGGAGTGCGCAAAGGAGGAGAAGGGATAGTTCACAGGGTTCGAGAAACTCATCAAACGCGGGGACACCTGGGACACGTTGACGTTGAAACCCAACGTCGAGGGCGTGGAGCTTTCGTGATATAGAATCGGAACTCGGACTATCCGTTGGGACGAGTGGGAAACGTTTGCGGTCTCTTGATCCGCGGCCATCTGTCTCTTCCATTTGTTCCGTCGATTCTGGAACCAGATTTTCACCTGCGTTTCCGTTAGCTGGAGAGAGGCCGCGATACCTGCCCGTTCAGAAGTGCTCAGGTACCGTTTCATATCGAACGTCGACTCCAACTGAAACACCTGACTCCGACTGAAAACGGTTCTAGTTTTCTTCTTCCGGACAGAGCTCGGGTCCAGAGGGGCTTCCGGGTCCGACTGATCGTCAAAGGCGTTCTGCGTCTCGTCGTTGTCGCTGCCTTCTGTGGGTTCTTCTGACACGGCGGGAGAAACGGAGTCTCGGTCGCTGGCTGAGTGGGAGCAGCAACGGTCATCTGAGCATCTACTGTCCTCTTTGGGATCTGTGGGGAAAAAAATACAACATGAATTAAATGTGAATCGATTATGGACACATGGCATCAAAGTCTGAACGATTTCAATAGGCTGTTCGTGAGGAACAGAAGTTGGCCATAAAAACAAAGGGGTAAAATATAGGCCTGTACCTATAGTTAATCTTTGAGCTTAAAGAGTAATGGAAAGATAACTGGTACAGAGATAACTGATGGAGAGATAACTGATGGAAAGATAACTGATGGAGAGAGAACTGATGGAGAGATATCCAGTGGAGAGTTAACTGATGGAGAGAGAACTGATGGAGAGATATCCAGTGGAGAGTTAACTGATGGAGAGAACTGACGGAGAGATAATATGATGGAGAGAACTGATGGAGAGATTATATGATGGAGAGATAACTGATGCAGAGATAACCAAGCTGGTCAAGGGCCTACCCATTCTGAATAGTAGAATGCGCTCAAAACGGGCACCCTATTCCCTAAATAGTGCACTACTTTTGACCTAGGGCCCTATTCCCTAAATAGTGCACTACTTCTGACCTAGGGCCCTATTCACTATATAATGAACTACTTCTGACCTAGGGCCCTATTCACTATATAATGAACTACTTCTGACCTAGGGCCCTATTCACTATATAATGAACTACTTCTGACCTAGGGCCCTATTCACTATATAATGAACTACTTCTGACCTAGGGCCCTATTCACTATATAATGAAATACGTCTGACCTAGGGCCCTATTCACTATATAATGAAATACTTCTGACCTAGGGCCCTATTCACTATATAATGAATTACTTCTGACCTAGGGCCCTATTCACTATATAATGAACTACTTCTGACCTAGGGCCCTATTCACTATATAATGAAATACTTCTGACCTAGGGCCCTATTCACTATATAATGAACTACTTCTGACCTAGGGCCCTATTCACTATATAATTAACTACTTCTGACCAGAGCCCTATTCCCTATTTAGTGAACTACTAGTGACCAGAGCCCTATTCCCTATCTAGTGCATTATTTTAGACCATGGCCATAGGACTCCAAAGTATAGGGAATAGGGCTCCATGGGATTTAACCTTGTGCCTGTACGGCTGTTCTGAAGAGACCAAGACCCCTGTTCCCTGGGGTCATCCACTCGGACAAACTAATTGCACTCTTGAGCCTTTAATGAGTTTGGATTGGCTGCAGAGAGAGAGAGGAGGGAAAAGAGAGAGGGAGGGAAGAGAGAGAGAAAGAGAAGCAAACAGGGGGCCTCGTTGACCCTCCAGAGGTCACTTCCCTCTACCAGTAGACTGGCTGACCAGACAGTACCAGAGGTCACTTCCCTCTATCAGTAGACGGGCTGACCAGACAGGACCACGGGACACTTCCCTCTATCAGTAGACAGGCTGACCAGACAGGACCAGAGGACACTTCCCTCTATCACTAGACTGGCTGACCAGACAGGACCAGACAATCCCAATATGGCACCCTATTCCCTATATATAGTGCACCACTTTTAACCAGGGCCTATGGCCATATGGCACCGAGTTTGGTCTAACGTAACAGGGCAGGTCGCAGTTGTAAATGAGAACTTGTTCTCAACTGTCCTTCCTGGTTAAATAAAGGTGATCATTATTATATATATTTTTTTTAAATAGAGCTGATAGGGGCCCATTGGGCTCTGGTCTAAAGTAGTGCACTATATAGGGAATAGGGCCCTGGTCTAAAGTAGTGCACTATATAGGGAATAGGGCCCTGGTCTAAAGTAGTGCACTATATAGGGAATAGGGGCTCTGGTCTAAAGTAGTGCACTATATAGGGAATAGGACTCTGGTCTAAAGTAGTGTACTACATAGGGAATAGGGCTCTGGTCTAAAGTAGTGCACTATATAGGGAATAGGGCCCTGGTCTAAAGTAGTGCACTATATAGGGAATAGGGCCCTGGTCTAAAGTAGTGCACTATATAGGGAATAGGGCCCTGGTCTAAAGTAGTGCACTATATAGGGAATAGGGGCTCTGGTCTAAAGTAGTGCACTATATAGGGAATAGGACTCTGGTCTAAAGTAGTGTACTACATAGGGAATAGGGCTCTGGTCTAAAGTAGTGCACTATATAGGGAATAGGGCTCTGGTCTAAAGTAGTGCACTATATAGGGAATAGGGCTCTGGTCTAAAGTAGTGCACTATATAGGGAATAGAGCTCTGATCTAAAGTAGTGCACTATATAGGGAATAGGGCTCTGGTCTAAAGTAGTGCACTATATAGGGAATAGGGCTCTGGTCTAAAGTAGTGCACTATATAGGGAATAGGGGCTCTGGTATAAAGTAGTGCACTATATAGGGAATAGGACTCTGGTCTAAAGTAGTGTACTACATAGGGAATAGGGCTCTGGTCTAAAGTAGTGCACTATATAGGGAATAGGGCTCTGGTCTAAAGTAGTGCACTATATAGGGAATAGGGCTCTGGTCTAAAGTAGTGCACTATATAGGGAATAGAGCTCTGATCTAAAGTAGTGCACTATACAGGGAATAGGGCTCTGGTCTAAAGTAGTGCACTATATAGGGAATAGGGCTCTGGTCACTAGTAGTTCACTATATAGGGAATAGGGCTCTGGTCTAAAGTAGTGCACTATATAGGGAATAGAGCTCTGATCTAAAGTAGTGCACTATATAGGGAATAGGACTCTGGTCTAAAGTAGTGCACTATATAGGGAATAGGGCTCTGATCTAAAGTAGTGCACTATATAGGGAATAGGACTCTGGTCTAAAGTAGTGCACTATATAGGGAATAGAGCTCTGATCTAAAGTAGTGCACTATATAGGGAATAGGACTCTGGTCTAAAGTAGTGCACTATATAGGGAATAGGGCTCTGATCTAAAGTAGTGCACTATATAGGGAATAGGACTCTGGTCTAAAGTAGTGCACTATATAGGGAATAGGGCTCTGATCTAAAGTAGTGCACTATATAGGGAATAGGACTCTGGTCTAAAGTATTGCACTATATAGGGAATAGGGCTCTGGTCTAAAGTAGTGCACTATATAGGGAATAGGGCTCTGATCTAAAGTAGTGCACTATATAGGGAATAGGACTCTGGTCTAAAGTAGTGCACTATATAGGGAATAGGGCTCTGATCTAAAGTAGTGCACTATATAGGGAATAGGACTCTGGTCTAAAGTATTGCATTATATAGGGAATAGGGCTCTGGTCTAAAGTAGTGCACTATATAGGGAATAGGGCTCTGGTCTAAAGTAGTGCACTATATAAGGAATAGGGTTCCATTTGCTATCCGACCTATAGTGACAGGCAGTGTGCGTAATTAGAGATATAGGCTTAGTCAAGATGCGCGATAGGACTATAACGACACACGATATAGACGTAACATATAACACATGTCGGCGTAACATGATTCGCCGACATGCACGGCGACATGTGGTTAAACCTCCTTGGCAGGTCTCCCTGGTAAAAATAGTTGTTTTTGTTTTTACCTCAATGGGACTGATTAAATAAAGGTTATAGTGAGATGTTCTTGGCCCTAGATGTAGACTACAGGCCTAAAACCTCGTGTAGTTATAGCCTAATATAACCGGGCCATTCAAACCCTTCGATCGCAATGAGAAGCTGTTTTTTTTATATACACAATATAGACTATCCTACCAGCTCCGATCATGCAGTCAAATATAATTATAGGAATATGTATCTAACGGAATACAGACATATTACTGTATTGCCCATGCAGTCACATTTAAACGATGGCTGTTTGGGGCATTTTATTTACAATGAAACTCATACAGTAGATTCGATTATGCCGTTAAAAACAATTAAACACAACAATTTATCCAATAAAATAAAGATATAGGCAACTTACTGTTGGACCTTTTGAGACTGAGTGGTTTGACGTTAACGGCTGCGGCTCCTCTGTTCCGTTCTAACTGCGAGTCTCTCCGGGGGGAACCCTCGGCGCCAAGGCCGGAGCAGGCTGCTACTTGACCGGCCACTTGGCTGGGGTGTCCCGCTAAGACTCGGCTAGGGTAGACCATCTCATTCCGCTCCATACTCTCCTCCGCGGTCCTGCTACTATACTGGCTGTTGTTGTTGTGGACCTGTCGGTTGAAATACGTTGACTCTCCATTCTTCCTCGAGCCGAGTAGATTTTCGATGTAAAACGAGGAGACTTTTGACGGTGTGGAAGCCTGAGTGTCTGTCGCCTTGTCGTGCATGATGTTTATAAATGAAAAACAAATGCATTTCCTTGCCCACTCAAACTAAACAATTACGACGGGTCCTCCTGCGTCCGTCCAAACCTTCAATACAGTTGACGACGAGCACGTGTGTTCTGTTACTCCGCACAACAAAACAGTTATTTTCGTTGTTGTTGATGTGTGTCCCGGTCGGATCTTAAAAGCACCATCTCAACCGGGTTTCTCCATTCTCCCCTGTTTATAAATGATAAATCCTCACCGAAACGTGGAAATCGTTACCAGGGCGGCCCTGGAGCTCCGTGGTGCCAGCACAGCACCGGGCAGAGACCGGAGAGGTTGTAGCCTACAGCGGAGAAGCGAGTCAAGGCAAACGGTTGACGAGCTGCGGTATCCGCTGATTGGACAAGCCACAATATCAAATGGGATGACTCCAGGAGAGGAGAGAGAGGTTTCCGTCGCAAATGGCACTCTATCCCTTACACAGTGCACTACTTTTGACCCTAGCCCTACAGACCCTGGTCAAAGGTAAGCACTATAAAAGGAATAGGGTACCATTTGGAACGGAACCGAGAATTACTCTGTCTGACGGGGACTCGCCTCTCGCCTCCCCTCAGTTACTGCTGCAGGCGCGCGTGTGTGTGCCTGCGTGCACGCGTGCACCACCCGGGCCAGGGAGACCCCCCCCCCAGTCATTCAGTGAACGAGCCTTTATTTGGGTCAATTAGGAGGCAAATGAAAATACAGGAAGAGATAGAGAACACAGTCCTCATCCTCCTCCTCGCGGGTCTCGTATGGTTCTACGTTCCACAGCGCTGTACGCGGAAAGGAAGAGCCGTCTGTATCTACTACTGTACATACACCACCGCCTATTGGCTAACCGGGAAAATGCAGTACGCTGCTTGACATGTAGACTCTAAAAAAAAGGGACTCTAAAATCATCATAGTTAAAAAATAAAAATAAGCAACAACTTAGAGCCCATTTTATTGTAGACGAAAAATGCGCTGCGTATATCTCTGCGTATATCTCTCCGTTTATCTCTGCGTATAGCTCTGCGTAAAGCGTTAATTGGTTATATTGTAGAGCTGGGACCATAAACAGCTAATAATCGACACAAACCAACCTGATCATTTATCGCTGGTATTTAGCTGATAGCATTCCTTACAGATTAGAAGTCTTCACTAGAGAAATGATACGAGTGTTAATATGAATTTTGTATGAACTGTGGGAGTTAATAAGTAAAGGCTAATTAATGTAGGCTTACCGAGTGCGCTTTTCTGTGGGAGTAGATACGTAAAGGCTAATTAATGTAGGCTTACCGAGTGCGCTTTTCTGTGGGAGTAGATACGTAAAGGCTAATTAATGTAGGCTTACCGAGTGCGCTTTTCTGTGGGAGTAGATACGTAAAGGCTAATTAATGTAGGCTTACCGAGTGCGCTTTTCTGTGGGAGTAGATACGTAAAGGCTAATTAATGTAGGCTTACCGAGTGCGCTTTTCTGTGGGAGTAGATACGTAAAGGCTAATTAATGTAGGCTTACCGAGTGCGCTTTTCTGTGGGAGTAGATACGTAAAGGCTAATTAATGTAGGCTTACCGAGTGCGCTTTTCTGTGGGAGTAGATACGTAAAGGCTAATTAATGTAGGCTTACCGAGTGCGCTTTTCTGTGTGAGTAGATAAGTAAAGGCTAAATATGTTTTGTTATTTTATCTCTCCGTTCGGTGTATTATTAGGGCTCTATGTTTATGACCCTGTCGTCTTGACTGTATGTTAAACCTTAGCTAGGAGAGACCATGTCGGCTATAGCTTAATATTTCTAATCAGTGACCCGTAAAATATATATATTTTTTACGAGCATATTGAGGAAAATAAAATTCATCGTAGGCAGTTGTCTTCCTGCCGTCGAAGTGTATTATTTCAGAAATCTCCCATTCACACGGGGAAGGGAAGTTCTGCTGGTAGAACCGAGGACACGTGACATTTTGTTTTTGAGTCGTCATTATTTCTCTCCGGTTCCAGAGTGACGCAGCGGTCTAAAGGCACTGCATTTCAGTGCACGAGGCGTCACTACAGTCCCCTGATTCGAATCCAGCCTGCATCACATCAAGGCCGTGATTGGGAGTCCCATAGGGTGGCGCACAATTGTCCCAGTGTCGTCCCGGTTTGTTTTCGGTGTAGGCCGTCATTGTAAATAAGAATTTGTTCTTAACGGACTTGCCTAGTTAAAGAAAGAAAACATACTATCACAATGTAAATTCTTATTATCCCTATTTAATTGCCCCTGTAAGTCGCTCTGTATACGAGCGTTTGCTAAATGACCGAAATATAAAATGATGTCACAATGCGCAGGTAGTCAAGAACAGCCGAGATCGCCTATAATTTATTTTAATGAACACAGAATATGTTTAGACTTTTCCGTGTCTGTAATCCAGCTCATCGAGTGGCCTGTGTTCTGAGCTATCCGTGTTTTTGGGCATTAATTATGGTTGAAGTTGATTTGGACTTTCCTAATGAAAAACACCGTTTCATCATCCTCCATAGAAATATTAAAATGATCGCCGAAGTCCGCTTTTACCCTTCTGGGTGACATGGCAACCAGACACGCTTTTACCCTTCTGGGTGACATGGCAACCAGACACGCTTTTACCCTTCTGGGTGACATGGCAACCAGACACGCTTTTACCCTTCTGGGTGACATGGCAACCAGACACGCTTTTACCCTTCTGGGTGACATGGCAACCAGACACGCTGTTACCCTTCTGGGTGACATGGCAACCAGACACGCTGTTACCCTTCTGGGTGACATGGCAACCAGACACGCTTTTACCCTTCTGGGTGACATGGCAACCAGACACGCTTTTACCCTTCTGGGTGACATGGCAACCAGACACGCTTTTACCCTTCTGGGTGACATGGCAACCAGACACGCTGTTACCCTTCTGGGTGACATGGCAACCAGACACGCTGTTACCCTTCTGGGTGACATGGCAACCAGACACGCTTTTACCCTTCTGGGTGACATGGCAACCAGACACGCTTTTACCCTTCTGGGTGACATGGCAACCAGACACGCTTTTACCCTTCTTTTATTATTTCTTCATTATTTCTTTCAATGGAGTCAGCAGCAGTGATGACCTTTACTGGGACCACTGGCTCTCCTCACCCTGTCTCTCTCTCTCCCTCTATCTCTCCCCCTTACCCCCCACCCTGTCTCTCTCTCTCCCTCTATCTCTCCCCCTTACCCCCCACCCTCACTCTCCCTCCCCCTCTATCTCTCCCCCTTAACCCCCCCTCACTCTCTCTCTCCTTTCTCTCTCTCTCCCCCTTACCCCCCCACCCTCTCTCTCTCTCTATCTCTCCCCCTTACCCCCCACCCTCACTCTCTCTCTCCCTCTATCTCTCCCCCTTACCCCCACCCTGTCTCTCTCTCTCCCTCTATCTCTCCCCCTTACCCCCACCCTCACTCTCCCTCCCCCTCTATCTCTCCCCCTTAACCCCCCCTCACTCTCTCTCTCCTTTCTCTCTCTCTCCCCCTTACCCCCCCACCCTCTCTCTCTCTCTCTATCTCTCCCCCTCACCCCCCCCTCTCTCTCTCTCTCTCCCTTACCCTTACCCTCTCTCTCTCTGTCTCTCCCTCTATCTCTCCCCCTTACCCCCCCACCCTCTCTCTCTCTCTCTCTCTATCTCTCCCCCTCACCCCCTCTCTCTCTCTATCTCTCCCCCTTACCCCCCCTCTCTCTCTGTCTCTCTCTCTCTCATAGTACCTATAGGCCAGAGTTAGCCCTTGACCACGGAAAAGGGACTCTAAAATCATCATAGTTAAAAAATAAAAATAAGCAACAACTTAGAGCCCATTTTATTGTAGACGAAAAATGCGCTGCGTATATCTCTGCGTATATCTCTCCGTTTATCTCTGCGTATAGCTCTGCGTAAAGCGTTAATTGGTTATATTGTAGAGCTGGGACCATAAACAGCTAATAATCGACACAAACCAACCTGATCATTTATCGCTGGTATTTAGCTGATAGCATTCCTTACAGATTAGAAGTCTTCACTAGAGAAATGATACGAGTGTTAATATGAATTTTGTATGAACTGTGGGAGTTAATAAGTAAAGGCTAATTAATGTAGGCTTACCGAGTGCGCTTTTCTGTGGGAGTAGATACGTAAAGGCTAATTAATGTAGGCTTACCGAGTGCGCTTTTCTGTGGGAGTAGATACGTAAAGGCTAATTAATGTAGGCTTACCGAGTGCGCTTTTCTGTGGGAGTAGATACGTAAAGGCTAATTAATGTAGGCTTACCGAGTGCGCTTTTCTGTGGGAGTAGATACGTAAAGGCTAATTAATGTAGGCTTACCGAGTGCGCTTTTCTGTGGGAGTAGATACGTAAAGGCTAATTAATGTAGGCTTACCGAGTGCGCTTTTCTGTGGGAGTAGATACGTAAAGGCTAATTAATGTAGGCTTACCGAGTGCGCTTTTCTGTGGGAGTAGATACGTAAAGGCTAATTAATGTAGGCTTACCGAGTGCGCTTTTCTGTGTGAGTAGATAAGTAAAGGCTAAATATGTTTTGTTATTTTATCTCTCCGTTCGGTGTATTATTAGGGCTCTATGTTTATGACCCTGTCGTCTTGACTGTATGTTAAACCTTAGCTAGGAGAGACCATGTCGGCTATAGCTTAATATTTCTAATCAGTGACCCGTAAAATATATATATTTTTTACGAGCATATTGAGGAAAATAAAATTCATCGTAGGCAGTTGTCTTCCTGCCGTCGAAGTGTATTATTTCAGAAATCTCCCATTCACACGGGGAAGGGAAGTTCTGCTGGTAGAACCGAGGACACGTGACATTTTGTTTTTGAGTCGTCATTATTTCTCTCCGGTTCCAGAGTGACGCAGCGGTCTAAAGGCACTGCATTTCAGTGCACGAGGCGTCACTACAGTCCCCTGATTCGAATCCAGCCTGCATCACATCAAGGCCGTGATTGGGAGTCCCATAGGGTGGCGCACAATTGTCCCAGTGTCGTCCCGGTTTGTTTTCGGTGTAGGCCGTCATTGTAAATAAGAATTTGTTCTTAACGGACTTGCCTAGTTAAAGAAAGAAAACATACTATCACAATGTAAATTCTTATTATCCCTATTTAATTGCCCCTGTAAGTCGCTCTGTATACGAGCGTTTGCTAAATGACCGAAATATAAAATGATGTCACAATGCGCAGGTAGTCAAGAACAGCCGAGATCGCCTATAATTTATTTTAATGAACACAGAATATGTTTAGACTTTTCCGTGTCTGTAATCCAGCTCATCGAGTGGCCTGTGTTCTGAGCTATCCGTGTTTTTGGGCATTAATTATGGTTGAAGTTGATTTGGACTTTCCTAATGAAAAACACCGTTTCATCATCCTCCATAGAAATATTAAAATGATCGCCGAAGTCCGCTTTTACCCTTCTGGGTGACATGGCAACCAGACACGCTTTTACCCTTCTGGGTGACATGGCAACCAGACACGCTTTTACCCTTCTGGGTGACATGGCAACCAGACACGCTTTTACCCTTCTGGGTGACATGGCAACCAGACACGCTTTTACCCTTCTGGGTGACATGGCAACCAGACACGCTGTTACCCTTCTGGGTGACATGGCAACCAGACACGCTGTTACCCTTCTGGGTGACATGGCAACCAGACACGCTTTTACCCTTCTGGGTGACATGGCAACCAGACACGCTTTTACCCTTCTGGGTGACATGGCAACCAGACACGCTTTTACCCTTCTGGGTGACATGGCAACCAGACACGCTTTTACCCTTCTGGGTGACATGGCAACCAGACACGCTTTTACCCTTCTGGGTGACATGGCAACCAGACACGCTTTTACCCTTCTGGGTGACATGGCAACCAGACACGCTTTTACCCTTCTGGGTGACATGGCAACCAGACACGCTGTTACCCTTCTGGGTGACATGGCAACCAGACACGCTTTTACCCTTCTGGGTGACATGGCAACCAGACACGCTTTTACCCTTCTGGGTGACATGGCAACCAGACACGCTTTTACCCTTCTGGGTGACATGGCAACCAGACACGCTTTTACCCTTCTGGGTGACATGGCAACTTCTGGGTGACATGGCAACCAGACACGCTTTTACCCTTCTGGGTGACATGGCAACCAGACACGCTGTTACCCTTCTGGGTGACATGGCAACCAGACACGCTGTTACCCTTCTGGGTGACATGGCAACCAGACACGCTTTTACCCTTCTGGGTGACATGGCAACCAGACACGCTTTTACCCTTCTGGGTGACATGGCAACCAGACACGCTTTTACCCTTCTGGGTGACATGGCAACCCTTCTGGGTGACATGGCAACCAGACACGCTGTTACCCTTCTGGGTGACATGGCAACCAGACACGCTTTTACCCTTCTGGGTGACATGGCAACCAGACACGCTTTTACCCTTCTGGGTGACATGGCAACCAGACACGCTGTTTCCCTTCTGGGTGACATGGCAACCAGACACGCTGTTACCCTTCTGGGTGACATGGCAACCAGACACGCTTTTACCCTTCTGGGTGACATGGCAACCAGACACGCTTTTACCCTTCTGGGTGACATGGCAACCAGACACGCTTTTACCCTTCTGGGTGACATGGCAACCAGACACGCTTTTACCCTTCTGGGTGACATGGCAACCAGACACGCTTTTACCCTTCTGGGTGACATGGCAACCAGACACGCTTTTACCCTTCTGGGTGACATGGCAACCAGACACGCTTTTACCCTTCTGGGTGACATGGCAACCAGACACGCTTTTACCCTTCTGGGTGACATGGCAACCAGACACGCTTTTACCCTTCTGGGTGACATGGCAACCAGACACGCTTTTACCCTTCTGGGTGACATGGCAACCAGACACGCTTTTACCCTTCTGGGTGACATGGCAACCAGACACGCTTTTACCCTTCTGGGTGACATGGCAACCAGACACGCTTTTACCCTTCTGGGTGACATGGCAACCAGACACGCTGTTACCCTTCTGGGTGACATGGCAACCAGACACGCTGTTACCCTTCTGGGTGACATGGCAACCAGACACGCTGTTACCCTTCTGGGTGACATGGCAACCAGACACGCTGTTACCCTTCTGGGTGACATGGCAACCAGACACGCTTTTACCCTTCTTTTATTATTTCTTCATTATTTCTTTCAATGGAGTCAGCAGCAGTGATGACCTTTACTGGGACCACTGGCTCTCCTCACCCTGTCTCTCTCTCTCCCTCTATCTCTCCCCCTTACCCCCCACCCTGTCTCTCTCTCTCCCTCTATCTCTCCCCCTTACCCCCCACCCTCACTCTCCCTCCCCCTCTATCTCTCCCCCTTAACCCCCCCTCACTCTCTCTCTCCTTTCTCTCTCTCTCCCCCCCACCCTCTCTCTCTCTCTATCTCTCCCCCTTACCCCCCACCCTCACTCTCTCTCTCCCTCTCTCTCCCCCTCTCTCTCTCTCTCCCTCTATCTCTCCCCCTTACCCCCACCCTCACTCTCCCTCTCTGTCTCTCCCCCTCCCCCCCTCACTCTCTCTCTCCTTTCTCTCTCTCTCCCCCTTACCCCCCCACCCTCTCTCTCTCTCTCTCTCCCCCTCACCCCCCCCTCTCTCCCTCTCTCTCCCTTACCCTTACCCTCTCTCTCTGTCTCTCCCTCTATCTCTCCCCCTTACCCCCCCACCCTCTCTCTCTCTCTCTCTCTATCTCTCCCCCTCACCCCCTCTCTCTCTCTATCTCTCCCCCTTACCCCCCCTCTCTCTCTGTCTCTCTCTCTCTCATAGTACCTATAGGCCAGAGTTAGCCCTTGACCACGGATCAGAGAGCACGCTCCTCTTTACACGACACTCAATAACGTGAATGAAACGGTCCTATGACCCCGCGCTTAAAGAGGACACGCACCTGTCATGTCTGGTTGGAGTGAAGGCCGTATTAGCGCGTGGTTCGTTGTTGATGATGTCTTGTATTTTTGGGGGGGTGGTTGGACTTAGTGGGTAGAAGGGTAGATGGATTTTTGGGGTCTCTTTATCTTTGTTCTACAAAGGGAAGAAAAACAAAACAAATTAGCCGATAAAATTGTAATTACGTTATCTGATATATTTTATGAGTGAATTTATTTATTTTACTTTGGCTACTTTTAGTTATTTTTCTGAAGTATTGAAAGCCTGTTTTGGTGAACAAATGAAAAGCTATTTCTTACATTGTTTATTAATGCAGCTCAAAAATACAGCCCACAAATATATTGTCATATCGGCCCACTGAACCTCCTCATCCTTTGTAATTCAACCCGTATTTTGAGTTGACCGTTAAAATATCGTAAGAAATAAATGAGAATTTGTGACACGTTATTATGATTATTATTATTATTTTTTTTTTTAAATCAAACCTTACGGAACATAATTTGTTTACGTCGTCATATAGTCCAATTGATGCTATAATACGTTAAATTGATTTAATCCACAGAAAATTTGGAATAAACAAGTCATTCAATAACAACAAAGAATATTACGACTTATTTATGGAATCCAACGCACACGTTTTCTCCAGGTTATCGTTGTAAAAACATTACCGCAGTCATGGCGCATTGAGACTATATTCGATAAAAACAATGTTGAATGTACTTCTTCTTTTTTTTCGTGCCCGAATTAATCACATTGTTGATCCCAAATAATAATACTTGGCCTGTTTGTAGGTTTATTCTTTGTGTTAAATATTTGTAAAATGTTACGGTTTTGTCAGGTCGGATTTGTCATTTCATGGGTAGCTCAACAACGTCTGATCAATTTACGAGCGGAGAAACCTGTCCGGTGTCCTTGATAGAAGACGCATTGTTTCACTCCGTTAGATCTAACAATTAACTTGCTAGGAATTATGGTTGTTATGGTTATGCCGTTATCACTCGAAATACCTTGAAGTTCAACGTTGAAAACAACCACTAAGTCAAGCCTGAGTCATTTAATAGGCGGACAAGTCATCCGTCGTATCCGCACTGGGCAAAAAATGGTTGAATTAAAGTTTGTTTCCACGTCGTTTCAACCAAATAAATGAACGTAAAGACGGTGAATCAACGCGGACAAGCCATTGGATTTGCACAAAATAATCAAAGTAAGTTCATTTCATTTTTTAAATTTTTAAACCTAAATCCAATGACATGGTGATTATTTGTAGTTGCTGTTTCACATCGAAATCGCCAATTAGTTAGAAAAGTTCAAACGTAAATACAAAATTAGACGTTGAAATGACGTCTGTGCCCAGTGGGATCTCTTGATTAAGAACATATTGTATTGTAATTCGTCCAAAATATATTTTAGGGTTTTAATCATCGTTTCCATATAGGCCTGCACTCAAACAAACAAAATAATAACGGCCCGTGTTCATTTAAAGTCCTTAACTTATCCGATCCAATGTAAACCGGAAGTCATTGAGCTTGAACACAACACTACGACGTACCTCGCACTCTCACCGAACGCGGGAAATGAATGCGTCCCAAATGACACCCGAGGCACGGCTGTTGGTGGATGTTGTATAAGTTATTCCTGAACAATTACAATAATTGTTTTCAGCTTCGGCTTTGGTGTGTGTGTGTGCTGGTCTGTGTGTGTGTTGGTGTGTGTGTGTGTGTGTGTTAGTGTATGTGCTGGTATGTGTGTGTGTTGGTGTGTTTGTTGGTGTGTGATCTATTCAAGACCTTGTTGTGTAGACCTGTCCACATGTTTAACCAACTATAGGTGCTCTGATTCAGCCAGCATCCCTAATGGAGCCCTGTTCCCTGTATAGTAGACCAGAGCCATAATGGAGCCCTGTTCCCTGTATAGTAGACCAGAGCCCTAATGTTAACCTGTTCCCTGTATAGTAGACCAGAGCCCTAATGGAGCCCTGTTCCCTGTATAGTAGACCAGAGCCCTAATGTTAACCTGTTCCCTGTATAGTAGACCAGAGCCCTAATGTTAACCTGTTCCCTGTATAGTAGACCAGAGCCCTAATGTTAACCTGTTCCCTGTATAGTAGACCAGAGCCCTAATGTTAACCTGTTCCCTGTATAGTAGACCAGAGCCCTAATGGAGCCCTGTTCCCTGTATAGTAGACCAGAGACCTAATGGAGCCCTGTTCCCTGTATAGTAGACCAGAGCCCTAATGGAGCCCTGTTCCCTGTATAGTAGACCAGAGCCCCAATGGAGCCCTGTTCCCTGTATAGTAGACCAGAGCCCTAATGGAGCCCTGTTCCCTGTATAGTAGACAAGAGCCCTAATGGAGCCCTGTTCCCTGTATAGTAGACCAGAGACCTAATGGAGCCCTGTTCCCTGTATAGTAGACCAGAGCCCTAATGGAGCCCTGTTCCCTGTATAGTAGACCAGAGCCCCAATGGAGCCCTGTTCCCTGTATAGTAGACCAGAGCCCTAATGGAGCCCTGTTCCCTGTATAGTAGACAAGAGCCCTAATGGAGCCCTGTTCCCTGTATAGTAGACCAGAGCCCTAATGGATCCCCGTTCCCTGTATAGTAGACCAGAGCCCTGTTCCCTGTATAGTAGACCAGAGCCCTAATGGAGGCCTGTTCCCTGTATAGTAGACCAGAGCCCTAATGGAGCCCTGTTCCCTGTATAGTAGACCAGAGCCCTGTTCCCTGTATAGTAGACCAGAGCCCTAATGGAGGCCTGTTCCCTGTATAGTAGACCAGAGCCCTAATGGAGCCCTGTTCCCTGTATAGTAGACCAGAGCCCTAATGGAGCCATGTTTCCTGTATAGTAGACCAGAGCCCTAATGGAGCCCTGTTCCCTGTATAGTAGACCAGAGCCCTAATGTTAATCTGTTCACACAGAGAGGTAGCATCTCTAATGGCAACCCGTTCACACAGAGAGAGGTAGCATCTCTAATGGCAACCCGTTCACACAGAGAGAGGTAGGGTCTCTAATGGCAACCCATTCACACAGAGAGAGAGAGTAGCGTCTCTAATGGCAACCCGTTCACACAGAGAGAGAGAGGTAGCGTCTCTAATGGCAACCCGTTCACACAGAGAGAGAGAGGTAGCGTCTCTAATGGCAACCCGTTCACACAGAGAGAGGTTGCATCTCTAATGGCAACCCGTTCACACAGAGAGAGGTAGGGTCTCTAATGGCAACCCATTCACACAGAGAGAGAGAGTAGCGTCTCTAATGGCAACCCGTTCACACAAAGAGAGAGAGGTAGCGTCTCTAATGGCAACCCGTTCACACAGAGAGGTAGCATCTCTAATGGCAACCCGCTACCTCTCTCTGTGTGAACATCTCTAATGGCAACCCGTTCACACAGAGAGAGGTAGCATCTCTAATGGCAACCCGTTCACACAGAGAGAGGTAGGGTCTCTAATGGCAACCGATTCACACAGAGAGAGAGAGTAGCGTCTCTAATGGCAAACGTAAATACAAAATTAGACGTTGAAATGACGTCTGTGCCCAGTGGGATCTCTTGATTAAGAACATATTTTATTGTAATTCGTCCAAAATATATTTTAGGTTTTAATCATCGTTCCCATATAGGCCTGCACTCAAACAAACAAAATAATAATGGCCAGTGTTAATTTAAAGTCCTTAACTTATCCGATCCAATGTAACCGGAAGTCATTGAGCTTGAACACAACACTACGACGTACCTCGCACTCTCACCGAACGCGGGAAATGAATGCGTCCCAAATGACACCCGAGGCACGGCTGTTGGTGGATGTTGTATAAGTTATTCCTGAACAATTACAATAATTGTTTTCAGCTTCGGCTTTGGTGTGTGTGTGTGCTGGTCTGTGTGTGTGTTGGTGTGTGTGTGTGTGTGTGTTAGTGTATGTGCTGGTATGTGTGTGTGTTGGTGTGTTTGTTGGTGTGTGATCTATTCAAGACCTTGTTGTGTAGACCTGTCCACATGTTTAACCAACTATAGGTGCTCTGATTCAGCCAGCATCCCTAATGGAGCCCTGTTCCCTGTATAGTAGACCAGAGCCATAATGGAGCCCTGTTCCCTGTATAGTAGACCAGAGCCCTAATGTTAACCTGTTCCCTGTATAGTAGACCAGAGCCCTAATGGAGCCCTGTTCCCTGTATAGTAGACCAGAGCCCTAATGTTAACCTGTTCCCTGTATAGTAGACCAGAGCCCTAATGTTAACCTGTTCCCTGTATAGTAGACCAGAGCCCTAATGTTAACCTGTTCCCTGTATAGTAGACCAGAGCCCTAATGTTAACCTGTTCCCTGTATAGTAGACCAGAGCCCTAATGGAGCCCTGTTCCCTGTATAGTAGACCAGAGACCTAATGGAGCCCTGTTCCCTGTATAGTAGACCAGAGCCCTAATGGAGCCCTGTTCCCTGTATAGTAGACCAGAGCCCCAATGGAGCCCTGTTCCCTGTATAGTAGACCAGAGCCCTAATGGAGCCCTGTTCCCTGTATAGTAGACAAGAGCCCTAATGGAGCCCTGTTCCCTGTATAGTAGACCAGAGACCTAATGGAGCCCTGTTCCCTGTATAGTAGACCAGAGCCCTAATGGAGCCCTGTTCCCTGTATAGTAGACCAGAGCCCCAATGGAGCCCTGTTCCCTGTATAGTAGACCAGAGCCCTAATGGAGCCCTGTTCCCTGTATAGTAGACAAGAGCCCTAATGGAGCCCTGTTCCCTGTATAGTAGACCAGAGCCCTAATGGATCCCCGTTCCCTGTATAGTAGACCAGAGCCCTGTTCCCTGTATAGTAGACCAGAGCCCTAATGGAGGCCTGTTCCCTGTATAGTAGACCAGAGCCCTAATGGAGCCCTGTTCCCTGTATAGTAGACCAGAGCCCTGTTCCCTGTATAGTAGACCAGAGCCCTAATGGAGGCCTGTTCCCTGTATAGTAGACCAGAGCCCTAATGGAGCCCTGTTCCCTGTATAGTAGACCAGAGCCCTAATGGAGCCATGTTTCCTGTATAGTAGACCAGAGCCCTAATGGAGCCCTGTTCCCTGTATAGTAGACCAGAGCCCTAATGTTAATCTGTTCCCTGTATAGTAGACCAGAGCCCTAAAGTTAACCTGTTCCCTGTATGGTAGACCAGAGCCCTAATGTTAATCTGTTCCCTGTACAGTAGACCAGAGCCCTAATGGAGCCCTGTTCCCTGTATAGTAGACCAGAGCCCTAATGGAGCCCTGTACCCTGTATAGTAGACCAGAGCCCTGTTCCCTGTATAGTAGACCAGAGCCCTAATGGATCCCTGTTCCCTGTATAGTAGACCAGAGCCCTAATGGAGCCCTGTTCCCTGTATAGTAGACCAGAGCCCTAATGGAGCCCTGTTCTCTGTATAGTAGACCAGAGCCCTAATGTTTACCTGTTCCGTGTATAGTAGACCAGAGCCCTAATGGAGCCCTGTTCCCTGTATAGTAGACCAGAGCCCTAATGGAGCCCTGTTCCCTGTATAGTAGACCAGAGCCTTAATGGATCCCTGTTCCCTGTATAGTAGACCAGAGCCCTATTGGAGCCCTGTTCCCTGTATAGTAGACCAGAGCCCTAATGGAGCCCTGTTCCCTGTATAGTAGACCAGAGCCCTAATGAAGCCCTGTTCCCTGTATAGTAGACCAGAGCCCTAATGGAGCCCTGTTCCCTGTATAAATTCTGTGATTGAGCATTCCTTCTCCCAACACACTGTGTGTGTTGCTGTTTGTTGACTGTCTGTTTTGCTGTCTGTTTTATGTCTGTTTTGCTGTCTGTTTTAAGTCTGTGTTGTTGTCTGTTTTAAGTCTGTGTGTGTTGCTGTCTGTTTTAAGTCTGTGTGTGTTGCTGTCTGTTTTAAGTCTGTGTTGCTGTCTGTTTTAAGTCTGTGTGTGTTGCTGTCTGTTTTAAGTCTGTGTGTTGCTGTCTGTTTTAAGTCTGTGTGTTGCTGTCTGTTTTAAGTCTGTGTGTGTTGCTGTCTGTTTTAAGTCTGTGTTGCTGTCTGTTTTAAGTCTGTGTGTGTTGCTGTCTGTTTTAAGTCTGTGTGTGTTGCTCTCTGTTTTTGGGCTCCCGAGTGGCTCAGCGGTCGAAGGCCCTGCATCTCAGTGCAAGAGGCGTCACTTCAGTTCCTGGTTTGAATCCAGGATGTATCACATCCGGCCGTGATTGGGAGTCCCATAGGGCGACGCTCAATTGGCCCAGCGTCATCCGGGTTAGGGGAGGATTTGGCCGGGGTAAGCCGTCATTGTAAATAATAATCTGTTCTTAACTGACTTGCTTAGTTAAATAAAATAAAGGTTAAATATATACATTTTTTATAAGTCTGTGTTTCTGTATGTTATATGTCTGTGTTTCTGTCTCTTGGTCTGTGAGTGTTTCTGTCTCTCTTGGTCTGTGAGTGTTTCTGTCTCTCTTGGTCTGTGTGTGTTTCTGTCTCTTGGTCTGTGAGTGTTTCTGTTTCTCTTGGTCTGTGAGTGTTTCTGTCTCTCTTGGTCTGTGTGTGTTTCTGTCTCTCTTGGTCTGTGTGTGTTTCTGTCTCTCTTGGTCTGTGTGTGTTTCTGTCTCTCTTGGTCTGTGTGTGTTTCTGTCTCTCTTGGTCTGTGAGTGTTTCTGTCTCTCTTGGTCTGTGAGTGTTTCTGCCTCTCTTGGTCTGTGAGTGTTCCTGTCTCTTGGTCTGTGTGTATTACCAGACTATTTAGCTCATATTTCTCTGTGTACACTGGGCTGTCTCACCGATGTGGCACGTGGAACACAACCCCCTGCTCTGATGGCAGACAGCCCAAGCCTCCCCTGCTTTCCCCCTACTCTCCTCCCTTCTCTCTCTCAGCCTCCCCTGCTTTCCCCCTACTCTCCTCCGTTCTCTCTCCCAGGCGCCCCCTCTCTCCATATTGTCTAGTCCCCTTCTCACCATCAGTCCCCAGCCCCTCTCCCCCTCTCAACCCCCTCTCCCCGCTCTCTCCTCCCTCTCTCCCTCTCCTCCCTCTCTCCCCTCTCCTCCCTCTCTCCTCCCTCTCTCCTCCCTCTCTCCCCTCTCTCCCCCCCTCTCCACCCTCTCCCCCTCTCTATTCACCCTCTCCACACTCTCTTCCCTCTTCCCTCTCTCCCCTCTCCTCCCTCTCTCCCCATCTCTATTCACCCTCTCCACACTCTCTTCCCTCTCCTCCCTCTCTCCCTCTCCTCCATCTCTCCCCTCTCCTCCCTCTCTCCCCATCTCTATTCACCCTCTCCACACTCTCTTCCCTCTCTTCCCTCTCTCCCTCTCCTCCCTCTCTCCCTCTCCTCCATCTCTCCCCTCTCCTCCCTCTCTCCCCATCTCTATTCACCCTCTCCACACTCTCTTCCCTCTCTTCCCTCTCCCCTCTCCTCCCTCACTCCCTCCTCTCTCCCCCCCCCCCTCCCCCATGATCCTCCCTGATCCTCATCCAGCCTGGCGTGTCCTTTACCTGGCCAGCCGGCCACCACAGGCAGTCCCCTTTAAACCCTGCTCATCAATATCAAGCCTCAGAACACCCTCTCTCCTCCCTAACTCCCTCCTCTCTCTCCTTTCTCAGGCCCCTTTCTACTCTGTCTACCCTTACCAACAGGCCTCTTTAAACCCTGCTCATCAATATCAAACCTCAGAACACCCTCTCTCCTCCCTCACTCCCTCCTCTCTCTCCTTTCTCAGGCCCCTTTCTACTCTGTCTACCCTTACCAACAGGCCTCTTTAAACCCTGCTCATCAATATCAAGCCTCAGAACGCCCTCTCTCCTCCACAATCCTACAGAATAATCCCTCTCCCTACATCTTTCTACTATACCCTTACCAACAGGCCTCTTTCTACTCTGTCTACCCTTACCAACAGGCCCCATTCTACTCTGTCTACCCTTACCAACAGGCCCCTTTCTACTCTGTCTACCCTTACCAACAGGCCCCATTCTACTCTGTCTACCCTTACCAACAGGCCCCTTTCTACTCTGTCTACCCTTACCAACAGGCCCCTTTCTACTCTGTCTACCCTTACCAACAGGCCCCTTTCTACTCTGTCTACCCTTACCAACAGGCCCCTTTCTACTCTGTCTACCCTTAAACTCTCTCTTCCACAGTCCTACAGAATAAGCCCTCTCCCTATATCTTTCTAATCTACCCTTACCAACAGGCCCCTTTCTACTCTGTCTACCCTTACCAACAGGCCCCTTTCTACTCTGTCTACCCTTACCAACAGGCCCCTTTCTACTCTGTCTACCCTTACCAACAGGCCCCTTTCTACTCTGTCCACCCTTACCAACAGGCCCCTTTCTACTCTGTCTACCCTTACCAACAGGCCCCTTTCTACTCTGACTACCCTTACCAACAGGCCCCTTTCTACTCTGTCTACCCTTACCAACAAGCCCCTTTCTAGTCTGTCTACCCTTACCAACAGGCCCCTTTCTACTCTGTCTACCATTACCAACAGGCCCCTTTCTACTCTGTCTACCCTTACCAACAGGCCCCTTTCTACTCTGTCTACCCTTACCAACAGGCCCCTTTCTAGTCTGTCTACCCTTACCAACAGGCCCCTTTCTACTCTGTCTACCATTACCAACAGGCCCCTTTCTACTCTGTCTACCCTTACCAACATTTTATCAGGCCTGCTCCTCAACCTTTCCCAGTGCCAACAGGCCACTTTCTATCTGCCAGTCAGCCAGTCAGCCAGTCAGTTAATCAGTCAGCCAGTTGGCCAGTCAGTCAGTCAATCAGTCAGCAAGTCAATCAGTCAGCCAGTCAATCAGTCAGCCAGTCAGTTAATCAGTCAGTCAGTTGGCCAGTCAGTCAGCCAGTCAGTCAATCAGTCAGGCAGTGAACTACATAGTGCATTACTTTTGGCCAGAGTAGTGCACTATATAGGGAATAGGTTGCCAGTAAATAGCCTTGTACGAGCCAGAATGTCTAATGGAGCATTGGAGTGAGACAGCTTGATGTACAGGACACCCCCTGGACAGGACACCCCCTGGACAGGACACTAGTCTATCTCCTGTTTCTGTAGGGAGGCAGCTTGATGTACCAGTACACCCCCTGGACAGGACACCCCCTGGACAGGACACTAGTCTATCCCCTGTTTCTGTAGTGAGAGACAGGACACCCCCTGGACAGTACACCCCCTGGACAGGACACCCCCTGGACAGGACACCCCCTGGACAGGACACCCCCTGGACAGGACACTAGTCTATCTCCTGTTTCTGTAGTGAGAGACAGGACACCCCCTGGACAGGACACCCCCTGGACAGGACACCCCCTGGACAGGACACTAGTCTGTTACAGGTCTTTAACCCTTATCTATCTCCTGCCGAGTTCCCAGCAGAGATGCACGGGGATCCATTTTTACAGTCTTTGGTACGACTCGGCCCGGGGATCGAACTCTCAACCTTCCGATCTGAGTTAGTTCAGGTACCGTCTGGGGATGTACACCCAGGGTTAGAGACTAGGGGGGAAAACAGAGCTACTGAGAATACACTTTGACTGGGCAGACAGATGAAGGATACGATCAGCCGTTCACACAGAGCGAGGTAGCGTCTCTAATGGCAACCCATTCACACAGAGAGAGAGAGGTAGCGTCTCTAATGGCAACCCGTTCACACAGAGAGAGAGAGAGGTAGCGTCTCTAATGGCAACCCGTTCACACAGAGAGAGAGGTAGCGTCTCTAATGGCAATCCGTTCACACAGAGAGGTAGCATCTCTAATGGCAACCCGTTCACACAGAGAGAGGTAGCATCTCTAATGGCAACCCGTTCACACAGAGAGAGGTAGGGTCTCTAATGGCAACCCATTCACACAGAGAGAGAGAGTAGCGTCTCTAATGGCAACCCGTTCACACAGAGAGAGAGAGGTAGCGTCTCTAATGGCAACCCGTTCACACAGAGAGAGAGAGGTAGCGTCTCTAATGGCAACCCGTTCACACAGAGAGAGGTAGCATCTCTAATGGCAACCCGTTCACACAGAGAGAGGTAGGGTCTCTAATGGCAACCCATTCACACAGAGAGAGAGAGTAGCGTCTCTAATGGCAACCCGTTCACACAAAGAGAGAGAGGTAGCGTCTCTAATGGCAACCCGTTCACACAGAGAGGTAGCATCTCTAATGGCAACCCGCTACCTCTCTCTGTGTGAACATCTCTAATGGCAACCCGTTCACACAGAGAGAGGTAGCATCTCTAATGGCAACCCGTTCACACAGAGAGAGGTAGGGTCTCTAATGGCAACCGATTCACACAGAGAGAGAGAGTAGCGTCTCTAATGGCAACCCGTTCACACAGAGAGAGAGAGGTAGCGTCTCTAATGGCAACCCGTTCACACAGAGAGAGAGGTAGCGTCTCTAATGGCAATCCGTTCACACAGAGAGGTATCATCTCTAATGGCAACCCGTTCACACAGAGAGAGAGAGGTAGCGTCTCTAATGGAAACCCGTTCACACAGAGAGAGAGGTAGCGTCTCTAATGGCAATCCGTTCACACAGAGAGGTATCATCTCTAATGGCAACCCGTTCACACAGAGAGAGGTAGCATCTTTAATGGCAACCCGTTCACACAGAGAGAGGTAGCATCTCTAATGGCAACCCGTTCACACAGAGAGAGGTAGCATCTCTAATGGCAACCCGTTCACACAGAGAGAGGTAGGGTCTCTAATGGCAACCCATTCACACAGAGAGAGAGAGTAGCGTCTCTAATGGCAACCCGTTCACACAGAGAGAGAGAGGTAGCGTCTCTAATGGCAACCCGTTCACACAGAGAGAGAGAGGTAGCGTCTCTAATGGCAACCCGTTCACACAGAGAGAGGTAGCATCTCTAATGGCAACCCGTTCACACAGAGAGAGAGAGGTAGCGTCTCTAATGGCAACCCGTTCACACAGAGAGAGAGGTAGCGTCTCTAATGGCAATCCGTTCACACAGAGAGGTATCATCTCTAATGGCAACCCGTTCACACAGAGAGAGAGAGGTAGCGTCTCTAATGGAAACCCGTTCACACAGAGAGAGAGGTAGCGTCTCTAATGGCAATCCGTTCACACAGAGAGGTATCATCTCTAATGGCAACCCGTTCACACAGAGAGAGGTAGCATCTCTAATGGCAACCCGTTCACACAGAGAGAGGTAGCGTCTCTAATGGCAACCCGTTCACACAGAGAGAGGTAGCATCTCTAATGGCAACCCGTTCACACAGAGAGAGTTAGCATCTCTAATGGCAACCCGTTCACACAGAGAGAGAGAGAGAGAGGGAGCGTCTCTAATGGCAACCTGTTCACACAGAGAGAGGTAACGTCTCTAATGGCAACCCGTTCACACAGAGAGAGAGGTATCATCTCTAATGGCAACCCGTTCACACAGAGAGAGGTAGCATCTCTAATGGCAACCTGTTCACACAGAGAGAGGTAACGTCTCTAATGGCAACCCGTTCACACAGAGAGAGAGGTAGCGTCTCTAATGGCAACCCGTTCACACAGAGGGAGGTAGCATCTCTAATGGCAACCCGTTCACACAGAGAGAGGTAGCATCTCTAATGGCAACCCGTTCACACAGAGAGAGAGAGAGGTAGCATCTCTAATGGCAACCCGTTCACACAGAGAGAGAGAGAGGTAGCATCTCTAATGGCAACCCGTTCACTCAGAGAGAGAGAGAGAGGTAGCGTCTCTAATGGCAACCCGTTCACACAGAGAGAGGTAGCGTCTCTAATGGCAACCCGTTCACAGAGAGAGAGAGAGGTAGCATCTCTAATGGCAACCCGTTCACACAGAGAGAGGTAGCATCTCTAATGGCAACCCGTTCACACAGAGACAGAGAGAGGTAGCATCTCTAATGGCAACCCGTTCACACAGAGAGAGAGAGAGAGGTAGCGTCTCTAATGGCAACCCGTTCACACAGAGAGGGGTAGCGTCTCTAATGGCAACCCGTTCACACAGAGAGAGAGAGTAGCATCTCTAATGGCAACCCGTTCACACAGAGAGAGAGAGAGAGGTAGCATCTCTAATGGCAACCTGTTCACACAGAGAGAGAGAGGTAGCGTCTCTAATGGCAACCTGTTCCTTGGATAATGCACTTCATTTTAGACCATGGTCAACCATAGTGCACTACAAAGGGTATAGGGTATAGAGTATAGGGAATAGAGTAGAGGGTATAGAGTAGAGGGTATAGGGTATAGAGTAGAGTGCATAGAGTAGAGGGCATAGAGTAGAGGGTATAGAGTAGAGGGTATAGAGTAGAGGGTATAGAGTAGAGGGTATAGGGTAGAGGGAATAGGGTAGAGGGAATAGGGTATATGGTACAGAGTATAGGTTATAGGGTATAGAGAATAGGGTATAGAGTAGAGGGTATAGGGCATAGGGTATAGAGTATAGGGAATAGGGTATAGGGTATAGAGAATAGGGTATAGAGTGTAGGGTATAGGGTATAGGGTATAGGTATCAACACTTACAAAAAAATGTCCATGAATTATAATCCACCTAATAATTCACATTTCCCGTTGCTGTAGTAAACGGGCTCGAATTAAGATCCTACATCTGTTGAGCCACTCCATAGTTGTGTCTCTCTCTATCTGTCGGATTAAAATGCTAACGAACGTTTGTTTAACCTCCTCATGGTACGTTGACCCCCTGTCAGGACCCGGCTCGTCACGAGGACAAAGGGATGAGAAACAGGGACTTATAACCCCCTCCCCCTTTTCCCAATCTCTGAGCCCCTCTCTCACTTTTTAAGCTAACATCTTCAGGTCAGGGTACACCAAGGTAAGTAAGTGCACTAAAGTGTTGTGCTGAGTAGTGTACACTTTGCTTGAAATAGTTAGGTTGAGATATTAGTGTGTATGAAAGGTGATTTTCAAAGGACTATGAATGTCATGGTTGAGATGCTAACTATACTCAGAGACATATCCACTATTCTGTTGTTAATCATTATGAGATGCTAACTATACTCAGAGACATATCCACTATTCTGTTGTTAATCATTATGTCCTAACTATACTCAGAGACATATCCACTAGTCTGCTGTTAATCATTATGTCCTAACTATACTCAGAGACGTATCCACTATTCTGTTGTTAATCATTATGTCCTAACTATACTCAGAGACATATCCACTATTCTGTTGTTAATCATTATGAGATGCTAACTATACTCAGAGACATATCCACTATTCTGTTGTTAATCATTATGTCCTAACTATACTCAGAGACATATCCACTAGTCTGTTGTTAATCAGTATGAGATGCTAACTATACTCAGAGACATATCCACTAGTCTGTTGTTAATCATTTTTTCCTAACTATTCTCAGAGACATATCCACTATTCTGTTGTTAATCATTATGTCCAAACTATACTCAGAGACATATCCACTATTCTGTTGTTAATCATTATGTCCTAACTATACTCAGAGACATATACACTATTCTGTTGTTAATCATTATGAGATGCTAACTATGCTCAGAGACATATCCACTATTCTGTTGTTAATCATTATGTCCTAACTATACTCAGAGACATATCCACTATTCTGTTGTTAATCATTATGTCCTAACTATACTCAGAGACATATCCACTATTCTGTTGTTAATCATTATGAGATGCTAACTATGCTCAGAGACATATCCACTATTCTGTTGTTAATCATTATGTCCTAACTATACTCAGAGACATATCCACTATTCTGTTGTTAATCATTATGTCCTAACTATACTCAGAGACATATTCACTTTTCTGTTGTTAATCATTATGTCCTAACTATACTCAGAGACACATCCACTATTCTGTTGTTAATCATTATGTCCTAACTATACTCAGAGACATATCCAGTATTCTGCTGTTAATCATTATGTCCTAACTATACTCAGAGACATATCCACTATTCTGTTGTTAATCATTATGAGATGCTAACTATACTCAGAGACATATCCACTATTCTGCTGTTAATCATTGAGATGCTAACTATACTCAGAGACATATCCACTATTCTGTTGTTAATCATTATGAGATGCTAACTATGCTCAGAGACATATCCACTATTCTGTTGTTAATCATTATGTCCTAACTATACTCAGAGACATATCCACTATTCTGCTGTTAATCATTGAGATGCTAACTATACTCAGAGACATATCCACTATTCTGATATTACTCATTATGAGATGCTAACTATACTCAGAGACATATCCACTATTCTGATGTTAATCATTATGTCCTAACTATACTCAGAGACATATCCACTATTCTGATGTTAATCATTATGAGATGCTAACTATAGTCAGAGACATATCCACTATTCTGTTGTTAATCAGTATGAGATGCTAACTATACTCAGAGACATATCCACTATTCTGTTGTTAATCATTATGTCCTAACTATACTCAGAGACATATCCACTATTCTGATGTTAATCATTATGAGATGCTAACTATAGTCAGAGACATATCCACTATTCTGTTGTTAATCAGTATGAGATGCTAACTATACTCAGAGACATATCCACTATTCTGTTGTTAATCATTATGTCCTAACTATACTCAGAGACATATCCACTATTCTGATGTTAATCATTATGAGCGTCTAGCCAAGAGTGTGCAAAGCTGTCATCAAGACAAAGGGTGGCGACTTCGAAGAATCTCAAATATAAAATATGTTCAACACTTTTTTTGGTTACTACATGACTCCATATGTGTTATTTCATAGTTTTGATGTCTTCACTGTTATTCTACAATGTAGAAAATAGTAAAAATAAAGAAAAACCTTTAAATGAGTAGGTGTGTCCGATCTTTAGACTGGTAATGTATATGTCTGTTGAACAAGGTTCTTGGTTTTGTTGCACGTCAGTAGAGGTGAAAAATATCCCAGTAGGAAGGGAAATATCTGCCTTAAATCTCTCTTTATAGTTGAAAGCACATGTCTGTTTCTCAGCATGGCACAGTTCACCCATGGATAGAGTCAGGAAGGGGTACTAGTCTACTAACCCGACAGCAGAGCCCCATGGTTAGAGTCAGGAAGGGGTACTAGTCTACTACCCAGACAGCAGAACAGAGCCCCATGGTTAGAGTCAGGAAGGGGTACTAGTCTACTACCCAGACAGCAGAACAGAGCCCCATGGTTAGAGTCAGGAAGGGATACTAGTCTACTACCCCGACAGCAGACCAGAGCCCCATGGTTAGAGTCAGGAAGGGACACTAGTCTACTACCCCGACAGCAGACCAGAGCCCCATGGTTAGAGTCAGGAAGGGGTACTAGTCTACTACCCCGACAGCAGACCAGAGCCCCATGGTTAGAGTCAGGAAGGGACACTAGTCTACTACCGTTCCCCGACAGCAGACCAGAGCCCCATGGTTAGAGTCAGGAAGGGACACTAGTCTACTACCCCGACAGTGGACCAGAGCCCCATGGTTAGAGTCAGGAAGGGATACTAGTCTACTACCCCGACAGCAGACCAGAGCCCCATGGTTAGAGTCAGGAAGGGACACTAGTCTACTACCGTTCCCCGACAGCAGACCAGAGCCCCATGGTTAGAGTCAGGAAGGGACACTAGTCTACTACCCCGACAGCAGACCAGAGCCCCATGGTTAGAGTCAGGAAGGGGTACTAGTCTACTACCGTTCCCCGACAGCAGACCAGAGCCCCATGGTTAGAGTCAGGAAGGGGTACTAGTCTACTACCCCGACAGCAGACCAGAGCCCCATGGTTAGAGTCAGGAAGGGGTACTAGTCTACTACCGTTCCCCGACAGCAGGCCCCCATGGTTAGAGACAGGAAGGGGTACTAGTCTACTACCCCGACAGCAGACCAGAGCCCCATGGTTAGAGTCAGGAAGGGGTACTAGTCTACTACCGTTCCCCGACAGCAGACCAGAGCCCCATGGTTAGAGTCAGGAAGGGACACTAGTCTACTACCCCGACAGCAGACCAGAGCCCCATGGTTAGAGTCAGGAAGGGATACTAGTCTACTACCCCGACAGCAGACCCCCATGGTTAGAGTCAGGAAGGGACACTAGTCTACTACCGTTCCCCGACAGCAGACCAGAGCCCCATGGTTAGAGTCAGGAAGGGACACTAGTCTACTACCCCGACAGCAGACCAGACCCCCATGGTTAGAGTCAGGAAGGGATACTAGTCTACTACCCCGACAGCAGACCCCCATGGTTAGAGTCAGGAAGGGGTACTAGTATACTACCCCGACAGCAGACCAGAGCCCCATGGTTAGAGTCAGGAAGGGGTACTAGTCTACTACCCCGACAGCAGACCCCCATGGTTAGAGTCAGGAAGGGGTACTAGTCTACTACCCCGACAGCAGACCCCCATGGTTAGAGTCAGGAAGGGGTACTAGTCTACTACCCCGACAGCAGACACCCATGGTTAGAGTCAGGAAGGGGTACTAGTCTACTACCGTTCCCCGACAGCAGACCAGACCCCCATGGTTAGAGTCAGGAAGGAATACTAGTCTACTACCCCGACAGCAGACCCCCATGGTTAGAGTCAGGAAGGAATACTAGTCTACTACCCCGACAGCAGACCGGAGCCCCATGGTTAGAGTCAGGAAGGAATACTAGTCTACTACCCCGACAGCAGACCAGAGCCCCATGGTTAGAGTCAGGAAGGGGTACTAGTCTACTACCGTTCCCCGACAGCAGACCAGAGCCCCATGGTTAGAGTCAGGAAGGGACACTAGTCTACTACCCCGACAGCAGACCCCCATGGTTAGAGTCAGGAAGGGGTACTAGTCTACTACCCCGACAGCAGACACCCATGGTTAGAGTCAGGAAGGGGTACTAGTCTACTACCGTTCCCCGACAGCAGACCAGACCCCCATGGTTAGAGTCAGGAAGGAATACTAGTCTACTACCCCGACAGCAGACCCCCATGGTTAGAGTCAGGAAGGAATACTAGTCTACTACCCCGACAGCAGACCGGAGCCCCATGGTTAGAGTCAGGAAGGAATACTAGTCTACTACCCCGACAGCAGACCAGAGCCCCATGGTTAGAGTCAGGAAGTGGTACAAGTCTACTACCCCGACAGCAGACCAGAGCCCCATGGTTAGAGTCAGGAAGTGGTACTAGTCTACTACCGTTCCCCGCCAGCAGACCAGAGCCCCAGTGGCGCGCTGTTCTTAACGATTACCCAGTAGTCATCGCAAATTAGATCAATGTGCCTTAGTTCCCCAGACGATACAGAACCTTCCAATACCATAGTTCTATTAAGCTTTGGTCTACATTCCAAATGGCTGCCTATTGTCTATATAGTGCACTAAGTTTAACCAGGCCCCTATAGTCAAAGTAGTGCACTAAGTTTAACCAGGCCCCTATAGTCAAAGTAGTGTACTAAGTTTAACCAGGCCCCTATAGTCAAAGTAGTGTACTAAGTTTAACCAGGCCCCTATAGTCAAAGTAGTGTACTAAGTTTAACCAGGCCCCTATAGTCAAAGTAGTGTACTAAGTTTAACCAGGCCCCTATAGTCAAAGTACTCGACTCATTGAACTACTATAAGGAGAGAGAGACTGTAACAGCTACTGGACTCATTGAACTACTAGAAGGAGAGAGAGAGAGAGAGACTGTAACAGCTACTAGACTCATTGAACTACTAGAAGGAGAGAGAGAGAGAGAGAGACTGTAACAGCTACTGGACTCATTGAGCTACTATAAGGAGAGAGAGACTGTAACAGCTACTGGACTCATTGAGCTACTATAAGGAGAGAGAGACTGTAACAGCTACTGGACTCATTGGGCTACTATAAGGAGAGAGAGACTGTAACAGCTACTAGACTCATTGAGCTACTAGAAGGAGAGAGAGAGAGAGAGAGACTGTAACAGCTACTAGACTCATTGAGCTACTATAAGGAGAGAGAGACTGTAACAGCTACTGGACTCATTGGGCTACTATAAGGAGAGAGAGAGAGAGAGAGAGAGACTGTAACAGCTACTAGACTCATTGAGCTACTATAAGGAGAGAGAGAGAGAGAGAGACTGTAACAGCTACTAGACTCATTGAGCTACTATAAGGAGAGAGAGAGAGAGAGAGACTGTAACAGCTACTAGACTCATTGAGCTACTAGAAGGAGAGAGAGAGAGAGAGAGAGACTGTAACAGCTACTAGACTCATTGAGCTACTATAAGGAGAGAGAGAGAGAGAGAGACTGTAACAGCTACTAGACTCATTGAGCTACTATAAGGAGAGAGAGACTGTAACAGCTACTGGACTCATTGAACTACTAGAAGGAGAGAGAGAGAGAGAGACTGTAACAGCTACTAGACTCATTGAGCTACTATAAGGAGAGAGAGACTGTAACAGCTACTAGACTCATTGGGCTACTATAAGGAGAGAGAGACTGTAACAGCTACTAGACTCATTGGGCTACTATAAGGAGAGAGAGACTGTAACAGCTACTAGACTCATTGGGCTACTATAAGGAGAGAGAGGCTGTAACAGCTACTGGACTCATTGGGCTACTATAAGGAGAGAGAGACTGTAACAGCTACTAGACTCATTGAGCTACTATAAGGAGAGAGAGAGAGAGAGAGACTGTAACAGCTACTAGACTCATTGGGCTACTATAAGGAGAGAGAGACTGTAACAGCTACTAGACTCATTGAGCTACTATAAGGAGAGAGAGAGAGAGAGAGACTGTAACAGCTACTAGACTCATTGGGCTACTATAAGGAGAGAGAGACTGTAACAGCTACTAGACTCATTGGGCTACTATAAGGAGAGAGAGAGAGAGAGAGACTGTAACAGCTACTGGACTCATTGGGCTACTATAAGGAGAGAGAGACTGTAACAGCTACTAGACTCATTGAGCTACTATAAGGAGAGAGAGAGAGAGCAGTAATTTAAACTTTCAACTTTAAGAAATCTATAAGATGTATAGATTTCATATAGATTCTATAGATTAAAATATATATCAAATATATATCAAATCAAAGTTTATTTGTCACGTGCGCCGAATACAACAGGTATATAATACATATTTTCCACCATAATTTGCAAATAAATTCATAAAAAATCCTACAATGTGATTTTCTGTATTTTTTTTCTCATTTTGTCTGTCATAGTTGAAGTGTACCTATGATGAAAATTACAGGCCTCTCTCATCTTTTTAAGTGGGAGAACTTGCACAATTGGTGGCTGACTAAATACTTTTTTGCCCCACTGTACATGTGTATATGGTTAAAGTGACTATGCATATAAGATGAACAGAGAGTAGCAGTAGCCTATATTTAACTCTTCCTCCTGTTCCTCCAATCCATCCACGCTCACGTGAACTCCTATTGAATTAAACGATCATGTGAGAAAGAAGAGGACACGAGAAGCTCACTGAGAGGGAAGGAAGACACGACCTCAGAGCGCTCGGCCGCCGCCCCCTCCCCGCCATCAAGTGCCCTCGGGGTTAAAGCGTTTGATTGGTTCACGGCAAATTGGGCCTTCTACGGTATGGCACCTGCTCCAATTTGCTAAGATAGCTAAAATAAGACGGCTGGTTTTACACTGTATTTGGGAAGTATTTATGCATTTAAACAACGTCTAGATAACAACTAGGAGATAGGTTGCAATTACAGACACTACCGTTAACTCACCAGCGTATCCTTGGGCTGACCATTTTCAGTTCTCTATTTTACAATCCAGGAGGCGTCAACAAGGTTTGAACTGTCAGTTGTAATGATTATAACACCTTCTGTCAGTTGATAATGATTATAACACCTCCTGTCAGTTGGTAATGATTATAACACCTCCTGTCAGTTGGTAATGATTATAACACCTTCTGTCAGTTGGTAATGATTATAACACCTCCTGTCAGTTGGTAATGATTATAACACCTCCTGTCAGTTGGTAATGATTATAACACCTTCTGTCAGTTGGTAATGATTATAACACCTTCTATCAGTTGGTAATGATTATAACACCTTCTGTCAGTTGTAATGATTATAACACCTTCTATCAGTTGGTAATGATTATAACACCTTCTGTCAGTTGTAATGATTATAACACCTTCTGTCAGTTGGTAATGATTATAACACCTTCTATCAGTTGGTAATGATTATAACACAGGCCTGTCAGTTGTAATGATTATAACACCTTCTGTCAGTTGGTAATGATTATAACACCTTCTGTCAGTTGGTAATGATTATAACACCTTCTGTCAGTTGGTAATGATTATAACACCTTCTGTCAGTTGGTAATGATTATAACACCTTCTGTCAGGTGGTAATAATTATAACACCTTCTGTCAGTTGATAATGATTATAACACAGGCCTGTCAGTTGGTTATGATTATAACACCTTCTGTCAGTTGGTAATGATTATAACACCTTCTGTCAGTTGGTAATGATTATAACACCTTCTGTCAGTTGGTAATGATTATAACACCTTCTGTCAGTTGGTAATGATTATAACACCTTCTGTCAGTTGGTAATGATTATAACACGGGCCTGTCAGTTGGTAATGATTATAACACCTTCTGTCAGTTGGTAATGATTATAACACCTTCTGTCAGTTGGTAATGATTATAACACCTTCTGTCAGTTGGTAATGATTATAACACCTTCTGTCAGTTGGTAATGATTATAACACCTTCTGTCAGTTGGTAATGATTATAACACCTTCTGTCAGTTGGTAATGATTATAACACGGGCCTGTCAGTTGATAATGATTATAACACCTTCTGTCAGTTGGTAATGATTATAACACCTTCTGTCAGGTGGTAATGATTATAACACGGGCCTGTCAGTTGGTAATGATTATAACACCTTCTGTCAGGTGGTAATGATTATAACACCTTCTGTCAGTTGCTAATGATTATAACACTGGCCTGTCAGTTGGTAATGATTATAACACCTTCTGTCAGTTGGTAATGATTATAACACGGGCCTGTCAGTTGGTAATGATTATAACACCTTCTGTCAGTTGGTAATGATTATAACACCTTCTGTCAGTTGGTAATGATTATAACACCTTCTGTCAGTTGTAATGATTATAACACCTTCTGTCAGTTGGTAATGATTATAACACGGGCCTGTCAGTTGATAATGATTATAACACTGGCCTGTCAGTTGGTAATGATTATAACACCTTCTGTCAGTTGGTAATGATTATAACACCTTCTGTCAGGTGGTAATAATTATAACACCTTCTGTCAGTTGGTAATGATTATAACACAGGCCTGTCAGTTG
>NC_092156.1:74986254-74996254 GCF_045791955.1 Oncorhynchus clarkii lewisi | reverse complement strand
ATGATGTCTTGCTATGTTGTCATGTGTTGCTGCCTTGCTATGTTGTCATGTGATGATGTCTTGCTGTGTTGTCATGTGCTGCTGCCTTGCTATGTTGTCATGTGTTGCTGCCTTGCTATGTTGTCATGTGTTGCTGCCTTGCTGTGTTGTCATGTGTTGCTGCCTTGCTATGTTGTTGTCTCAGGTCTCTCTTTATGTAGTGTTGTGGTGTCTCAGGTCTCTCTTTATGTTGTGTTGTGGTGTCTCAGGTCTCTCTTTATGTTGTGTTGTGGTGTCTCAGGTCTCTCTTTATGTTGTGTTGTGGTGTCTCGGGTCTCTCTTTATGTTGTGTTGTGGTGTCTCAGGTCTCTCTTTATGTTGTGTTGTGGTGTCTCAGGTCTCTCTTTATGTTGTGTTGTGGTGTCTCAGGTCTCTCTTTATGTTGTGTTGTGGTGTCTCAGGTCTCTCTTTATGTTGTGTTGTGGTGTCTCAGGTCTCTCTTTATGTTGTGTTGTGGTGTCTCAGGTCTCTCTTTATGTTGTGTTGTGGTGTCTCAGGTCTCTCTTTATGTTGTGTTGTGGTGTCAGGTCTCTCTTTATGTTGTGTTGTGGTGTCTCAGGTCTCTTTATGTTGTGTTGTGGTGTCTCAGGTCTCTCTTTATGTAGTGTTGTGGTGTCTCAGGTCTCTCTTTATGTTGTGTTGTGGTGTCTTGGGTCTCTCTTTATGTTGTGTTGTGGTGTCTCAGGTCTCTCTTTATGTTGTGTTGTGGTGTCTCAGGTCTCTCTTTATGTTGTGTTGTGGTGTCTCAGGTCTCTCTTTATGTTGTGTTGTGGTGTCTCAGGTCTCTCTTTATGCTATGTTGTGGTGTCTCAGGTCTCTCTTTATGCTATGTTGTGGTGTCTTGGGTCTCTCTTTATGTTGTGTTGTGGTGTCTCAGGTCTCTCTTTGTGTTGTGTTGTGGTGTCTCAGGTCTCTCTTTATGTTGTGTTGTGGTGTCTCAGGTCTCTCTTTATGTTGTGTTGTGGTGTCTCAGGTCTCTTTATGTTGTGTTGTGGTGTCTCAGGTCTCTCTTTATGTTGTGTTGTGGTGTCTCAGGTCTCTCTTTATGTTGTGTTGTGGTGTCTCAGGTCTCTCTTTATGTTGTGTTGTGGTGTCTCAGGTCTCTCTTTATGTTGTGTTGTGGTGTCTCAGGTCTCTCTTTATGTTGTGCTGTGGTGTCTTAGGTCTCTCTTTATGTTGTGTCTCTGTTGTTGTGATGTGTGTTTTGTCCTATTTCATTTTTTATTTTTATGTTTAATCCCCGTCCCCGTCCCCGTCCCCGTCCCCATCCCCGTCCCCGTCCCCGTCCCTGCAGGAGGCTTGTTTTCCTTTTGGTAGTTCTGTTCCTAGGCCGTCATTCTACATAAGAATTTGTTCTTAACTGACCTGCCTAGTTAAATAAATGTTAAAATAAAAAATAAATTAAATAACCATGACTGTATTCCAAGTGGGCAAACGTAGTGTACTATAAAGGGAACATGCTTCATCTACACAAGTGGCACAATTCTGATCTTTGTTTCACGAATTGGTCTTTTGACCAATCAGATCAACTCTGAAAAATATCTGATGTGATTGGTCAAAAGACCAACTAGTGGGAAAAAAAATATATATGAATTGTGCTGCCTGTGTTTATATCCAATGATGCCTCAACTTCGGCAGCTGCATCGGGTCCTGATTGAACCGCACTGCGTTCCTGTGATCGCCCTCGAGGCCGGTGTCATTACGCTGCTAGTGCAACGCACCAGGGGGGGACTGTCACAGATCCTTCCGGAACTGTCATTACGCACACCTGGTCCCTATTCCCCCTGGTTAGTAATTACATAAGTATGCCCTTTGTTTATCGTCGTCCTGGCGATTATTGTTCCAATGTCCGTTGGTTCGTGTGAGTATCTGTGTCATGTTGTTTTGGGCTTTTGTGGCACATATATTGTGCAGATGATTACGGGTCTCGCCCCCCCCCCCCCCGTGTGTTAATCATTGTGTTATTTATTCGAGGTACTCCTCGCTCTTTTGTTTTGGGGTTTCAACCCTGTGTTTTGTGTTATGTGTTTGTTTGGTCTTCGTCCCCGTGCCTTTTCACGGCACGCTGTAATTTGGGAAATAAAAAAAAACACTATTACGCATTGCTGCACCTGTCTCCCGACACATTTATACCAGCGTGACAATTATGGATAATTGTGTGTAGATTGATGAGGGGAGGGGGGGGGGGGGATAATTTAATACATTTTTGAATAAGGCTGCTAATGTAACAACATGTGGAAAAAGTCAACGGGTCTGGATACTGAATAATATTTCCTATACACTACACAGGGAATAGAATGACGTTTGAGACAGTCTATAACTGTCTGGTTTGTATTGAGACAGTCTATAACTGACTGGTCGGTATTGAGACAGTCTATAACTGACTGGTCTGTATTGAGACAGTCTATAACTGACTGGTCTGTATTGAGACAGTCTATAACTGACTGGTCTGTATTGAGACAGTCTATTACTGACTGGTCTGTATTGAGAGACAGTCTATAACTGACTGGTCTGTATTGAGACAGTCTATAACTGACTGGTCTGTATTGAGACAGTCTATAACTGACTGGTCTGTATTGAGACAGTCTATAACTGTCTGGTTTGTATTGAGACAATCTGTAACTGTCTGGTCGGTATTGAGACAATCTGTAACTGTCTGGTCTGTATTGAGACAATCTGTAACTGTCTGGTCTGTTTTGAGACAATCTGTAACTGTCTGGTCTGTATTGAGACAGTCTGTAACTGACTGGTCTGTATTGAGACAGTCTATAACTGACTGGTCTGTATTGAGACAGTCTATAACTGACTGGTCTGTATTGAGACAGTCTATAACTGACTGGTCTGTATTGAGACAGTCTATAACTGAGTGGTCTGTATTGAGACAGTCTATAACTGAGTGGTCTGTATTGAGACAGTCTATAACTGACTGGTCTGTATTGAGACAGTCTGTAACTGACTGGTCGTATTGAGAGACAGTCTATAACTGACTGGTCTGTATTGAGACAGTCTTTTGCTGGACTTCTTTTCCCCCTTTTCGTCCTCTCCATCGGCAACATAATGCTGTTGCCATGGTTACGTCGGACTCCTTGGCCCCCAACCCCTATCTCACTAGCAGTGTGACAATTATATAGAGTTGGTGTGTGTGATAGGCCTGTAGCCATTGGCAACATGAAGTTCTAAGAGTGAGAAGGAGGAGGAGAGGGGGAGGAGTTGGGGAGAGGAGAAGAAGGAGAGGGGGAGGAGTTGGGGAGAGGAGGAGAGGAGAAGGAGGAAAGGGGGAGGAGTTGGGGATGGGAGGAGGATGAGAGGAGGAGGAGGAGGAGAGGGGGAGGAGTTGGGGATGAGAGGAGGGTGAGAGGAGGAGGAGGAGGAGAGGGGGAGGAGTTGGGGATGAGAGGAGGGTGAGAGGAGGAGGAGGAGAGGAGGAGGAGGAGAGGGGGAAGAGTTGGGGATGGGAGGAGGATGAGAGGAGGGTGAGAGGAGGAGGAGGAGGAGGAGAGGAGGATGAGAGGAGGAGGAGGAGGAGGAGGAGGAGGAGGAGAGGAGGAGGAGGACAGGAGGATGAGAGGAGGGTGAGAGGAGCTGCACAAACACATGCACACCTACACACCTACACTCCTACACACACACACACACACACACACACACACACACACACACACACACACACACACACACACACACACACACACACACACACACTCACTCACTGACTAAGACATCCTTTCACATGCTTGGTTGAGGGAGGCAGATGTAGTTCCTGTGTTTAAGTAGCAGCATTGGACTGACAGCAGATGGCGGTATAGACGCTTTAAAAAGCAGGACATGTTGACAGACTGACTCTCCCTGAGGGGTGTTCTACCAACCAGGCTTCCCTGAGGGGTGTTCTACCAACCAGGCTTCACTGAGGGGTGTTCTACCAACCAGGCTTCCCTGAGGGGTGTTCTACCAACCAGGCTTCCCTGAGCGGTGTCCTACCAACCAGGCTTCCCTGATGGGTGTCCTACCAACCAGGCTTCCCTGAGGGGTGTTCTACCAACCAGGCTTCCCTGAGGGGTGTTCTACCAACCAGGCTTCCCTGAGCGGTGTTCTACCAACCAGGCTTCCCTGATGGGTGTCCTACCAACCAGGCTTCCCTGAGGGGTGTTCTACCAACCAGGCTTCCCTGAGGGGTGTTCTACCAACCAGGCTTCCCTGAGCGGTGTTCTACCAACCAGGCTTCCCTGATGGGTGTCCTACCAACCAGGCTTCCCTGAGGGGTGTCCTACCAACCAGGCTTCCCTGAGCGGTGTTCTACCAACCAGGCTTCCCTGATGGGTGTCCTACCAACCAGGCTTCCCTGAGGGGTGTCCTACCAAACAGGCTTCCCTGAGCGGTGTCCTACCAACCAGGTTTCCCTGACGGGTGTTCTACCAACCAGGCTTCCCTGAGCGGTGTTCTACCAACAAGGCTTCCCTGATGGGTGTCCTACCAACCAGGCTTCCCTGAGGGGTGTCCGACCAACCAGGCTTCCCTGAGGGGTGTCCCACCAACCAGGCTTCCCTGATGGGTGTTCTACCAACCAGGCTTCCCTGAGCGGTGTTCTACCAACCAGGCTTCCCTGATGGGGGTCCTACCAACCAGGCTTCCCTGAGGGGTGTCCTACCAACCAGGCTTCCCTGAGGGATGTTCTACCAACCAGGCTTCCCTGAGGGGTGTCCTACCAACCAGGCTTCCCTGAGCGGTGTCCTACCAACCAGGCTTCCCTGATGGGTGTTCTACCAACCGGGCTTCCCTGAGCGGTGTCCTACCAACCAGGCTTCCCTGAGCGGTGTCCTACAAACCAGGCTTCCCTGAGGGGTGTCCTACAAACCAGGCTCCCTGAGGGGTGTCCTACAAACCAGGCTTCCCAGAGGGGTGTCCTACCAACCAGGCTTCCCTGAGGGGTGTCCTACCAACCGGGCTTCCCTGAGGGATGTCCTACCAACCAGGCTTCCCTGAGCGGTGTCCTATAAACCAGGCTTCCCTGATGGGTGTCCCACAAACCAGGCTTCCCTGAGGGGTGTCCCACCAACCAGACTTCCCTGAGGGGTGTCCTACAAACCAGGCTTCCCTGACGGGTATCCTACCAACCAGGCTTCCCAGAGGGATGTCCTACTAATCAGGTTTAGAAACCAGCTTATAAACAGGATAGTTTGTGTGTGTGTGTGTGTGTGTGTGTGTGTGTGTGTGTGTGTGTGTGTGTGTGTGTGTGTGTGTGTGTGTGTGTGTGTGTGTGTGTGTGTGTGTGTGTGTGTGTGTGTGTGTGTGAGAATGTTTCTGTGTGTGTGTTTATATGTGTGTTTGTGTGTGTGTGTTTGTGTAACAGAGAAGAGCCTAGAGCGAGGGAGAGAGAGAGGTACTGAGCTGGCAGAAAGTACAGAGAGAGGGAGAGAGGGAGAGGAGGAGGGAGAGAGAGAGGTACTGAGCTGGCAGAGAGTACAGAGAGAGGGAGAGAGGGAGAGGAGGAGGGAGAGAGAGAGGTACTGAGCTGGCAGAGAGTACAGAGAGAGGGAGAGAGGGAGAGGAGGGGGAGAGAGAGAGGTACTGAGCTGGCAGAGGGTACAGAGAGAGGGAGAGGAGGAGGGAGAGAGAGAGGTACTGAGCTGGCAGAGAGTACAGAGAGAGTGAGAGAGGGAGAGGAGGAGGGAGAGAGAGAGGTACTGAGCTGGCAGAGAGTACAGAGAGAGGGGGAGAGGAGGAGGGAGAGAGAGAGGTTCTGAGCTGGCAGAGAGTATAGAGAGAGGGAGAGGAGGAGGGAGAGGAGGAGGGTGTATGTTCCTGGTATGAATCAAATTGACACGATTGAATATGTTACATGGTAGATACAGTATGTTACATGGTAGATAAAGTATGTTACAATACAGTATGTTACATGGTAGATAAAGTATGTTACATGGTTGACACAGTATGTTACATGATAGATACAGTATGTTACATGGTAGATACAGTGTGTTAAAATACAATATGTTACATGGTAGATACAGTATGTTACATGGTAGATACAGTATGTTACGATACAGTATGTTACAAAACAGTATGTTACATGGTAGATACAGTATGTTACAATACAGTATGTTACTTGGTAGATACAGTATGTTACAATACAGTATGTTACATGGTAGATACAGTATGTTACAATACAGTATGTTACTTGGTAGATACAGTATGTTACAATACAGTATGTTACTTGGTAGATACAGAATGTTACAATACAGTATGTTACATGGTAGATACAGTATGTTACATGGTAGATACAGTATGTTACAATACAGTATGTTACTTGGTAGATACAAAATGTTACAATACAGAATGTTACATGGTAGATACAGTATGTTACATGGTAGATACTGTATGTTACATGGTAGATAATGTATGTTACAATACAGTATGTTACATGGTAGATACTGTATGTTACAATACAATATGTTACACAGTAGATACAGTATGTTACAATGCAGTATGTTACTTGGTAGATACAGTATGTTACAATACAGCATGTTACATAGTAGATACAGTATGTTACTTGGTAGATAAAGAATGTTACAATACAGTATGTTACATGGTAGATACTGTATGTTACATGGTAGATACAGTATGTTACAATACAGTATGTTACATGGTAGATACTGTATGTCACAATACAGTATGTTACACAGTAGATACAGTATGTTACAATGCAGTATGTTACTTGGTAGATACAGTATGTTACAATACAGCATGTTACATAGTAGATACAGTATGTTACTTGGTAGATAAAGAATGTTACAATACAGTATGTTACATGGTAGATACAGTATGTTACATGGTAGATACTGTATGTTACATGGTAGATGATGTATGTTACAATACAGTATGTTACATGGTAGATACTGTATGTTACAATGTAGTATGTTACATGGTAGATACAGTATGTTACAATACAGTATGTTACATAGTAGATACAGTATGTTACATAGTAGATACAGTATGTTACCTGGTAGATACAGTATATTACTTGGTAGATACAGTATGTTACAATACAGTATGTTACATAGTAGATACAGTATGTTACAATGCAGTATGTTACATGGTAGATACAGTATGTTACAATGCAGTATATTACATGGTAGATACAGTATGTTACAATACAGTATGTGACATGGTAGATACAGTATGTTACATGGTAGATACAGTATGTTACATGGTAGATACAGTATGTTACATGGTAGATACAGTATGTAACGATACAGTATGTTACTTGGTAGATACAGTATGTTACATGGTTGATACAGTATGTTACATGATAGATACAGTATGTTACATGGTAGATACAGTGTGTTAAAATACAGTGTGTTACATGGTAGATACAGTATGTTACATGGTAGATACAGTATGTTACGATACAGTATGTTACAAAACAGTATGTTACATGGTAGATACAGTATGTTACAATACAGTATGTTACTTGGTAGATACAGAATGTTACAATACAGTATGTTACATTGTAGATACAGTATGTTACATTGTAGATACCGTAAATTACATGTTAGATACTGTTTGTTACAATTCAGTATGTTACATGGTAGATACAGTATGTTACAATACAGTATGTTACTTGGTAGATACAGAATGTTACAATACAGTATGTTACATGGTAGATACAGTATGTTAAATGGTAGATAATGTATGTTACATGGTAGATACTGTATGTTACAATACCGTATGTTACATGGTAGATACAGTATGTTACATGGTAGATACTGCATGTTACATGGTAGATACTGTATGTTACAATACAGTATCTTACATGGTAGATACTATATGTTACAATACAGTATGTTACACAGTAGATACAGTATGTTACAATGCAGTATGTTACATGGTAGATACAGTATGTTACAATACAGCATGTAACATAGTAGATACAGTATGTTACAATACAGTTTGTTACATAGTAGATACAGTATGTTACATAGTAGATACAGTATGTTACAATACAGTATGTTACATAGTATATACAGTATGTTACATTGTAGATACAGTATGTTACTTGGTAGATACTGTATGTTACATGGTAGATACAGTATGTTACATGGTAGATACAGAATGTTACATGGTAGATACAGAATGTTACATAGTAGATACAGTATGTTACATAGTAGATACAGTATGTTACATAGTAGATACATTATGTTACATAGTAGATACAGTATGTTACTTGGTAGATACAATATGTTACAATACAGTGTGTTACATAGTAGATACAGTATGTTACAAAACAGTATGTTACATGGTAGATACAGTATGTTACAATACAGAATGCTACTTGGCAGATACAGAATGTTACATTACAGTATGTTACATGGTAGATACAGTATGTTAAATGGTAGATACTGTATGTTACATGGTAGATACTGTATGTTACAATACAGTATGTTACATGGTAGATACAGTATGTTACATGGTAGATACTGTATGTTACTTGGTAGATACTGCATGTTACAATACAGTATGTTACATGGTAGATACTATATGTTACAATACAGTATGTTACACAGTAGATACAGTATGTTACAATGCAGTATGTTTCATGGTAGATACAGTATGTTACAATACAGCATGTAACATAGTAGATACAGTATGTTACAATACAGTGTGTTACATAGTAGATACAGTATGTTACATAGTAAATACAGTATGTTACAATACAGTATGTTACATAGTAGATACAGTATGTTACATTGTAGATACAGTATGTTACCTGGTAGATACAGTATGTTACATGGTAGATACAGTATGTTACATGGTAGATACAGAATGTTACATAGTAGATACAGTATGTTACATAGTAGATACAGTATGTTACATAGTAGATACAGTATGTTACTTGGTAGATACAGTATGTTACAATACAGTACGTTACATAGTAGATACAGTATGTTACAAAACAGTATGCTACATGGTAGATACAGTATGTTACAATACAGAATGTTACATGGTAGATACAGTACGTTACATGGTAGATACTGTATGTTACCTGGTAGATACAGTATGTTACATGGTAAATACCGTATGTTAAAATACAGTATGTTGCATAGTAGATACAGTATGTTATAATACAGTATGTTACATGGTAGATACAGTATGTTACATGGTAGATACAGTATGTTACATGGTAGATACTGTATGTTACAATACAGTATGTTACATGGTAGATACTGTATGTTACAATACAGTATGTTACTTGGTAGATACAGTATGTTACAATACAATATGTTACATAGCAGATACAGTATGTTACATGGTAGATACAGTATGTTACAATACAGTATGTTACATAGCAGATACAGTACGTTACATGGTAGATACAGTATGTTACAATACAGTATGTTACTTGGTAGATACAGAATGTTACAATACAGTATGTTACATGGTAGATACACTATGTTACAATACAGTATATTACATTGCATATACAGTATGTTACATGGTAGATACAGTATGTTACATGGTAGATACAGTATATTTCATGGTAGATACAGTATGTTACATAGCAGATACAGTATGTTACATGGTAGATACAGTATGTTACAATACAGTATGTTACTTGGTAGATACAGAATGTTACAATACAGTATGTTACATGGTAGATACAGTATGTTACAATACAGTATATTACATTGCATATACAGTATGTTACATGGTAGATACAGTATGTTACATGGTAGATACAGTATATTTCATGGTAGATACAGTATGTTACATGGTAGATACAGTATGTTACATGGTAGATACAGTATATTTCATGGTAGATACAGTATGTTACAATACAGTATGTTACAATACAGTATGTTACAATACAGTATGCTACATGGTAGATACAGTATGTTACATTGTAGATACAGTATGTTACAATACAGTATGTTACATGGTAGATACAGTATGTTACATGGTAGATACA
>NC_092156.1:74946254-74981254 GCF_045791955.1 Oncorhynchus clarkii lewisi | reverse complement strand
TCTGAAGGTCCCCAGTACCAGTTTAAAACATTTATAAACGTTTATATGGAGATAATTTATGGACGTACATATGCAGATAGTTCAGTGCCTATAATAAGAGGATAAATACATGTGAAAAACCTACATGTTTCCTGATCGTTCTAGAATCTCTCAGATAGAGGACACTTCAGAACAAACTTCCTTCTGGTATTTCTGGGGACGATCTGTTGTTCCATGAACGTTATTCCTTTCGTTTGGCTAATAGCAGTAATGACTAACTGTTGTTCCATGTAGTGAACCTGTTATTCAATGTGTTTCTATTGGCTGATAACAGTAATGACTATCTGTTATTCAATGTGTTTCTATTGGCTAATAGCAGTAATGACTATCTGTTATTCAATGTGTTTCTATTGGCTGATAGCAGTAATGACTATCTGTTGTTCCATGTGTTTCTATTGGCTAATAGCAGTAAGGACTATCTGTTGTTCCATGTGTTTCTATTGGCTAATAGCAGTAAGGACTATCTGTTATTCAATGTGTTTCTATTGGCTAATAGCAGTAATGACTATCTGTTATTCAGTGTGTTTCTATTGGCTAATAGCAGTAATGACTATCTGTTATTCAATGTGTTTCTATTGGCTAATAGCAGTAATGACTATCTGTTATTCAATGTGTTTCTATTGGCTGATAACAGTAATGCAAAATTCAGCGTTTCATCAAATATTTATATACATATATATATATATATATTTTTTTTTTTGTATACTTTAATACATAAAACTCTAAATCAAATTGCTAAATAATCCATGGTATCTTCTTTCCACATGTCGGCTTAGACCCTCCCCCCTCCCACGGCTTAGACCCTCCCCCCTCCCACGTCTTAGACCCTCCCCCCTCCCACGGCTTAGACCCTCCCCCCTCCCACGGCTTAGACCCTCCCCCCTCCCACGTCTTAGACCCTCCCCCCTCCCACGGCTTAGACCCTCCCCCCTCACACGGCTTAGACCCTCTCCCCAACCCACGGCTTAGACCCTCCCCCCTCCCACGGCTTAGACCCTCCCCCCTCCCACGGCTTAGACCCTCCCCCCTCACACGGCTTAGACCCTCTCCCCAACCCACGGCTTAGACCCTCCCCCCTCCAACGGCTTAGACCCTCCCCCCTCCCACGGCTTAGACCCTCCCCCCTCCCACGGCTTAGACCCTCCCCCCTCCCACGGCTAAGACTCTTGATGGTTAAACACTATAATTGCACACGGAGTGAGTCCATGCAACTTATTGTGTGACTTGTTAAGCAAATGACTCCTGAGCTTATTTAGGTTTATGCCATGACAAAGCGGTTGAATACTTATTGACTCAAGACATTTCAGTGTTTCATTTTTTATATATTTATTTATAAAAAAACAACATACTTCCTGTTTGACATTATGGGGTATTGAGTGTAGCTCAGTGACATCATCTAACATTCAGGCTGTAACAATAAAATGTGGAAAAATGAACTTTTCTGAAGGCACCTAATACCTCGTACCCCTTCACATCGGCTCGGTCCATGATATACAGTGCATTCGGAATGTATTCACACCCCTTGACTCATCCAAATTGAAGAAGTTTGGAACCACCAAGATCCATAATGACATCACTATACCCCATAATGACATCACAATACCCCATAATGACATCACAATACCCCATAATGTCATCACAATACCCCATAATGACATCACAATACCCCATAATGACATCACAATACCCCATAATGTTTTCACAATACCCCATAATGTCATCATAATACCCCATAATGACATCACCATAACCCGTAATGACATCACAATACCCCATAATGACATCATATTACCCCATAATGACATCACTATACCCCTTAATGACATCACTATACCCCATAATGACATCACTATACCCCATAATGACATCACAATACCCCAAAATGACATCACAATACCCCATAATGACATCACTATACCCCATAATGACATCACTATACCCCATAATGACATCACTATACCCCATAAGGACAAAGCAAAAACAGGTTTTTAGACAGTTTTGCAAATGTATTTAAAAAAAACAACAGAACATCCTTACTTACATAAGTCTTCAGACCCTTTACTCTGAGACTCAACATTTTGTTCAGCTGCATCCTGTTTCCATTGATCATCCTTGAGATGTTTCAAACGTTTCAAAAATCTTGATTGGAGGCCGCCAGTGGTAAATTCAATTGATTTAACATGATTTAGAAAGGCAAACACCTCTCGGGGCTCTATGGAATTTGTCCTTAGAGCCCCGAGACAGGACTGCGTTGAGGCACAGATCTGGGGAAGGGTACCCAAACATTTCTGCAGCATTGAAGGTCCCCAAGAACACAGCGGCCTCCATCATTCTTAAATTGAAGAAATTTGGAACCACCAAGACTCTTCATAGAGCTGGCCACCAAGCCAAACTGAGCTGGCAGCCAAGTGAAACTGAGCAATCGGGGAGAAGGGCCTTGGTCAGGGAGGTGACCGAGTACAAGATGGTCACTCTGACAGAGCTCCATAGTTCCTCTGTGGAGATGAGAGAACCTTCCAGAAGGACAACCATCTCTGCAGCATTCCACCAATCAGGCCTTTATGGTATAGTGGCCAGACGGAAGCCACTCCTCAGTAAAAGGCACATGACAGCCCGCTTGGAGTTTGCCAAAAGGCATCTAAAGGACTCTCAGACAATGAGAAACAAGATTATTTGGCCTGAATGCCAACCATCACATCTGGAGGAAATCTGCCACCATCCCTATTGTGAAGCACGGTGTGGGGATGTTTTTCAGACTAGTCAGGATAGAGGTAAAGAAGAACGGAGCAAGGTCCAAAGAGATCCTTTGTTAAAACCTGCTCCAGAGCAGACTTGGGGGAACGTTCACCTTTTCTTCAGTACAACGGCCCTAATTACACAGCCAAGACAACACAAAACAAGTCTCTGAATGTCCTTGAGTGGCCCAGCCAGAGCCCGGACTTGAACCCGATCTAACATCTCTGGAGAGACCTGAAAATATAAAAAACTATTTTTGCTTTGTTATTATGAGGTGTGTAGATTGATGAAGACAATGTATATTGATGAGGGAAAAAAAATAATTGAATCCATTTTAGAACAAGGTTGTAACGTAAAAAAACTGTGATCTATACGCTCTCGTTGGTTGGCCCTCGCTTCATGCTCGTAGCCAAACCCACTGGCTACAGGTTATCTACAAGTCTCTGCTAGGTAAAGCCCCGCCCTATCTCAGCTCGCTGGTCACCATAGCAGCACCCACTCGTAGCACGCGCTCCAGCAGGTAAATCTCACTGGTCACCCCCAAAGCCAATTCCTCCTTTGGTCGCCTTTCCTTCCAGTTCTCTGCTGCCACTGACTGGAACGAACTGCAAAAGTCACTGAAGCTGAAGATTCCCATCTCCCTTACTAGCTTTAAGAACCAGCTGTCAAAGCAGCTCACAGATCACTGCACCTGTAGATAGCCCATCTGAATACAGCCCATCTATCTACCTACCTCATCCCCATACTGTATTTATTTATCTTGCTCCTTCGCACCCCAGTATCTTACCTCATTTGCACTCACTGTGTATATACTCTTTGTTTTCTTTAGTTCTACTGTATTATTGACTGTATGTTTTGTTTTATTCCATGTGTAACTCTGTGTTGTTGTACGTGTCGAACTGCTATGCTTTATCTTGGCCAGGTCGCAGTTGTAAATGAGAACTTGCCTACCTGGTTAAATGAAGGTGAAAACAATACAAAAAAGTACCATACTGTCCTCTGATGAACAGAATGTTGGTAGAAAAGTGTGCAATGCAGTTCGTGTCTCTCCACTTGTTTTGATGTAGATAGAGAATGATGAAGAGGGAAGTAGAAGTGAGAGTAATTGTAAAGATATAGACATCTCTGAATAACTATTATCTCTGGTGTTCATGTCACAAAGGAGACAGCAGTTATTATTTTGTGAGTTCACCGTCTTGCATTGAGCTAGCTACTGTTCATCCTGCTGCTGTTTTAAACATCATATCAAAGTCTCAGATTAAACCACTGCTTAAAGTGTAACAGGAAGTGGACCGCCTGAGTTTCAAATGGGTGTGAAAGACACTGAAACCCCTCTGAGACAGATGCAGACATACAGTCTAACACATATCTCTGAGTAACTCTTCTCACTGAGCCAGATGCAGACATACAGTCTAACACATATCTCTGAATAACTCTTCTCACTGAGCCTGCAGAGAAAACATTAGACTTCTCTGCTGTTTATGTCCTGCAGCTATCAGGTTGCAGCAGTGTGAAGAGTTAGACTAGACTTCTCTGCTGTTTAGGTCCTGCAGCTATCAGGTTGTAGCAGTATGAAGTGCAGAGAGGGGGGAGAGAGAGGGAGACACAGACAGACAGACAGACAGGCAGGAGACAGACAGAGAGGGGGGAGAGAGAGGGAGACACAGCCAGACAGACATACAGACAGAGAGATATAGAGAGGGGGAGAGAGAGGGAGACACAGACAGACAGACATACAGACAGAGAGATATAGAGAGGGGGAGAGAGAGGGAGATACAGACAGACAGAGAGGGGGAGAGAGAGGGAGATACAGACAGCCAGAGAGGGGGAGAGAGAGGGGGATACAGACAGACAGAGAGGGGGAGAGAGAGGGAGACACAGACAGACAGAGAGGGGGAGAGAGAGGGAGACAGACAGACAGAGAGGGGGAGAGAGAGGGAGATACAGACAGACAGAGAGGGGGAGAGAGAGGGAGATACAGACAGACAGAGAGGGGGGAGAGAGAGGGAGACACAGACAAACAAACAAACAGACAGGCAGAGACAGACAAAAGATGGAGAGAGAGAGAAAATATGTGTGAAAACCTTTGACATATAGACCCCCCTTCCGTCCCCGAAAGAGGAAAGGAGGGGTGTGAGTAAAGGTCTCTGATGAACTATTATCTCTGGTGTCCATGTCACACAGGAGACAGCATAGTATCTACAACTCTACACAGGAGACACTATTTTATCAAACTAATCTACACTGTGGTAAACTAAACTAATATAAACTCAATATACAAACTAATCTACACTGTGGTAAACTAAACTAATATAAACTAAATATACAAACTCATCTTCACTGTGATAAACAAACATGGTTCTCAGAAAATAAGTCTGTGGTCACATGGTGGTGGTTAGTGTCGTACTATTGGTTAGAAGGTTTCCCCTTTAATGAGGTTGACAGTTAAAACTGTCTCTGACATTAGACTGAGTCACACAGAGACTCCAGCTGTGCAGCGAACAGACAGGAACCTACAACTGAGATAACAGCAGACTTTACAACAGTAGAAGTTACAACAGTAGAACAGTAGAAGTTACAAGAGTAGAACAGTAGAAGTTACAAGAGTAGAAGTTACAACAGTAGAAGTTACAAGAGTAGAAATTACAAGAGTAGAACAGTAGAAGTTACAAGAGTAGAAGTTACGATTTGAAGACAAAGAACCTAAACAAACAAAGACCATGGATATTGATGATCATATATACGGAAACGAAAGACCCATCATGCCCTGCAAGAAGGATAGAGTTGGTGATCAACATTCAGGTAACAGTTTATCCTGTTATAGTGCTCAACACGGACACACACACACACCCACACACACACACACACACACACACACACACACACACACACACACACACACACACACCCCAACAAGCAAACTTTTTTGCACTACTGTAACGTTCCTACACTCTATGAACACACACCAGACTCTACAAACACACTCAACACACACACACACACACACACACACACACACAAATACAGACATTTCTCATTTACTTTACTCTACAAACTCACTCAACACACACACACACACACATGACATATAACCCACACACACATAAATACAGACATTTCTCATTTACTTAATACATGCTAGAATCACCTTTGGCCTCGATTACAGCTGTGTGTCTCTGGGTAAGTCTCTAAGAGCTTTGTACACCTGGATTGTACAATATTTGTCCATTATTCTTTACTACATTTTTTCAAAACTCTGTCAAATTGGTTGTTGATCATTGCTAGACAACCATTTTCAAGTGTTACCATAGATTTCCAAGCAGGTGTTTGTCAAAACTGTAACTCTGCAAACTCCTGTGTATATTTGGCCTTGGTGCTGTAGGTTATTGTCCTGCTGAAAGGTGAATTCATCTCCCTGTGTCTGGTGTAAAGCAAACTGAACCTTTAGGATTTTGCCTAGCTCCATTCTGTGTCTTTATTTATCCTGAAAAACACCCCAGACTTATCAAATCAAACTTTATTAGTCACATGCGCCGAACACAACAAGTGTAGACTTTACCGTGAAATGCTTGTTTCCAAGCCCTTAACCAACAGGGCAGTTAACGAAGAAGATAATATTTACCAACTAAAGTATAAAGTAATAACAAAAAGTAACACAATAACATGGTTATATACAGGGTATTACGGTACAGAGTCATTGTGGAGGCTATATACAGGGTATTACGGTACAGAGTCAATGTGGAGGCTATATACAGGGTGTTACGGTACAGAGTCAATGTGGAGGCTATATACAGGGTATTACGGTACAGAGTCAATGTGGAGGCTATATACAGGGTATTACGGTACAGAGTCAATGTGGAGGCTATATACAGGGTATTACGGTACAGAGTCAATGTGGAGGTTATATACAGGGTGTTACGGTACAGAGTCAATGTGGAGGCTATATACAGGGTATTACGGTACAGAGTCAATGTGGAGGCTATATACAGGGTATTACGGTACAGAGTCAATGTGGAGGCTATATACAGGGTATTACGGTACAGAGTCAATGTGGAGGCTATATACAGGGTATTACGGTACAGAGTCAATGTGGAGGCTATATACAGGGTATTACGGTACAGAGTCAATGTGGAGGCTATATACAGGGTATTACGGTACAGAGTCAATGTGGAGGCTATATACAGGGTATTACGGTACAGAGTCAATGTGGAGGCTATATACAGGGTATTACGGTACAGAGTCAATGTGGAGGCTATATACAGGGTATTACGGTACAGAGTCAATGTGGAGGCTATATACAGGGTATTACGGTACAGAGTCAATGTGGAGGCTATATACAGGGTATTACGGTACAGAGTCAATGTGGAGGCTATATACAGGGGGTACCGGTACAGAGTCAATGTGGAGGCTATATACAGGGTATTACGGTACAGAGTCAATGTGGAGGCTATATACAGGGTATTACGGTACAGAGTCAATGTGGAGGCTATATACAGGGTATTACGGTACAGAGTCAATGTGGAGGCTATATACAGGATATTACGGTACAGAGTCAATGTGGAGGCTATATACAGGGTATTACGGTACAGAGTCAATGTGGAGGCTATATACAGGGTATTACGGTACAGAGTCAATGTGGAGGCTATATACAGGGTATTACGGTACAGAGTCAATGTGGAGGCTATATACAGGGTATTACGGTACAGAGTCAATGTGGAGGCTATATACAGGGTATTACGGTACAGAGTCAATGTGGAGGCTATATACAGGGTATTACGGTACAGAGTCAATGTGGAGGCTATATACAGGGTATTACGGTACAGAGTCAATGTGGAGGCTATATACAGGGTATTACGGTACAGAGTCAATGTGGAGGCTATATACAGGGTATTACGGTACAGAGTCAATGTGGAGGCTATATACAGGGTATTACGGTACAGAGTCAATGTGGAGGCTATATACAGGGGGTACCGGTACAGAGTCAATGTGGAGGCTATATACAGGGTATTACGGTACAGAGTCAATGTGGAGGCTATATACAGGGTATTACGGTACAGAGTCAATGTGGAGGCTATATACAGGGTATTACGGTACAGAGTCAATGTGGAGGCTATATACAGGGTATTACGGTACAGAGTCAATGTGGAGGCTATATACAGGGGGTACCGGTACAGAGTCAATGTGGAGGCTATATACAGGGTATTACGGTACAGAGTCAATGTGGAGGCTATATACAGGGGGGTACCGGTATAGAGTCAATGTGGAGGCTATATACAGGGGGGTACCGGTACAGAGTCAATGTGGAGGCTATATACAGGGGGGTACCGGTATAGAGTCAATGTGGAGACTATATACAGGGTATTACGGTACAGAGTCAATGTGGAGGCTATATACAGGGGGTACCGGTACAGAGTCAATGTGGAGGCTATATACAGGGTATTACGGTACAGAGTCAATGTGGAGGCTATATACAGGGTATTACGGTACAGAGTCAATGTGGAGGCTATATACAGGATATTACGGTACAGAGTCAATGTGGAGGCTATATACAGGGTATTACGGTACAGAGTCAATGTGGAGGCTATATACAGGGTATTACGGTACAGAGTCAATGTGGAGGCTATATACAGGGTATTACGGTACAGAGTCAATGTGGAGGCTATATACAGGGTATTACGGTACAGAGTCAATGTGGAGGCTATATACAGGGTATTACGGTACAGAGTCAATGTGGAGGCTATATACAGGGTATTACGGTACAGAGTCAATGTGGAGGCTATATACAGGGTATTACGGTACAGAGTCAATGTGGAGGCTATATACAGGGTATTACGGTACAGAGTCAATGTGGAGGCTATATACAGGGTATTACGGTACAGAGTCAATGTGGAGGCTATATACAGGGTATTACGGTACAGAGTCAATGTGGAGGCTATATACAGGGGGTACCGGTACAGAGTCAATGTGGAGGCTATATACAGGATATTACGGTACAGAGTCAATGTGGAGGCTATATACAGGGTATTACGGTACAGAGTCAATGTGGAGGCTATATACAGGGTATTACGGTACAGAGTCAATGTGGAGGCTATATACAGGGTATTACGGTACAGAGTCAATGTGGAGGCTATATACAGGGGGTACCGGTACAGAGTCAATGTGGAGGCTATATACAGGGTATTACGGTACAGAGTCATTGTGGAGGCTATATACAGGGGGGTACCGGTATAGAGTCAATGTGGAGGCTATATACAGGGGGGTACCGGTACAGAGTCAATGTGGAGGCTATATACAGGGGGGTACCGGTATAGAGTCAATGTGGAGACTATATACAGGGTATTACGGTACAGAGTCAATGTGGAGGCTATATACAGGGGGTACCGGTACAGAGTCAATGTGGAGGCTATATACAGGGTATTACGGTACAGAGTCAATGTGGAGGCTATATACAGGGTATTACGGTACAGAGTCAATGTGGAGGCTATATACAGGGTATTACGGTACAGAGTCAATGTGGAGGCTATATACAGGTTATTACGGTACAGAGTCAATGTGGAGGCTATATACAGGGTATTACAGTACAGAGTCAATGTGGAGGCTATATACAGGGTATTACGGTACAGAGTCAATGTGGAGGCTATATACAGGGTATTACGGTACAGAGTCAATGTGGAGGCTATATACAGGGTATTACGGTACAGAGTCAATGTGGAGGCTATATACAGGGTATAACGGTACAGAGTCAATGTGGAGGCTATATACAGGGTATTACTGTACAGAGTCAATGTGGAGGCTATATACAGGGTATTACTGTACAGAGTCAATGTGGAGGCTATATACAGGGTATTACTGTACAGAGTCAATGTGGAGGCTATATACAGGGTATTACTGTACAGAGTCAATGTGGAGGTTATATACAGGGTATTACGGTACAGAGTCAATGTGGAGACTATATACAGGGTATTACGGTACAGAGTCAATGTGGAGGCTATATACAGGGTATTACTGTACAGAGTCAATGTGGAGGCTATATACAGGGTATTACGGTACAGAGTCAATGTGGAGGCTATATACAGGGTATTACGGTACAGAGTCAATGTGGAGGCTGTATACAGGGGGTACTGGTACAGAGTCAATGTGGAGGCTATATACAGGGGGTACCAGTACTGAGTCAATGTGAAGACTATATACAGGGGGTACTGGTACAGAGTCAATGTGAAGACTATATACAGGGGGTACCAGTACTGAGTCAATGTGAAGACTGTATACAGGGGGTACCGGTACAGAGTCAATGTGGAGGCTATATACAGGGGGTACCGGTACAGAGTCAATGTGGAGGCTATATACAGGGTGTTACGGTACAGAGTCAATGTGGAGGCTATATACAGGGTGTTACGGTACAGAGTCAATGTGGAGGCTATCTACAGGGTATTACGGTACAGAGTCAATGTGGAGGCTATATACAGGGTATTACGGTACAGAGTCAATGTGGAGGCTATATACAGGGTATTACGGTACAGAGTCAATGTGGAGGCTATATACAGGGGGGTACCGGTACAGAGTCAATGTGGAGGCTATATACAGGGTGTTACGGTACAGAGTCAATGTGGAGGCTATATACAGGGTTTTACGGTACAGAGTCAATGTGGAGGCTGTATACAGGGGGTACCGGTACAGAGTCAATGTGGAGGCTATATACCGGGGGTACCGGTACAGAGTCAATGTGGAGGATATATACAGGGGTTACCGGTACAGAGTCAATGTGGAGGCTGTATACAGGGTGTACTGGTACAGAGTCAATGTGGAGGCTGTATACAGGGTGTACTGGTACAGAGTCAATGTGGAGGCTGTATACAGGGGGTACTGGTACAGAGTCAATGTGGAGGCTATATACAGGGGGTACCGGTACAGAGTCAATGTGGAGGCTATATACAGGGGGTACTGGTACAGAGTCAATGTGTAGGCTATATACAGGGGGTACCGGTACAGAGTCAATGTGGAGGCTGTATACAGGGGGTATCGGTACAGAGTCAATGTGGAGGTTATATACAGGGGGTACCGGTACTGAGTCAATGTGGAGACTATATACAGGGGGTACCGGTACAGAGTCAATGTGGAGGCTATATACAGAGGGTACCGGTACAGAGTCAATGTGGAGGCTATATACAGAGGGTACCGGTACAGAGTCAATGTGGAGGTTATATACAGAGGGTACCGGTACAGAGTCAATGTGGAGGCTGTATACAGGGGGTACCGGTACAGAGTCAATGTGGAGGCTATATACAGGGGGTACCGGTACAGAGTCAATGTGGAGGTTATATACAGGGGTACCGGTACAGAGTCAATGTGGAGGCTGTATACAGGGGGTACCGGTACAGAGTCAATGTGGAGGATATATACAGGGGGTACCGGTACAGAGTCAATGTGGAGGCTGTATACAGGGTGTACTGGTACAGAGTCAATGTGGAGGCTGTATACAGGGGGTACTGGTACAGAGTCAATGTGGAGGCTGTATACAGGGGGTACCGGTACAGAGTCAATGTGGAGGTTATATACAGGGTATTACGGTACAGAGTCAATGTGGAGGCTATATACAGAGGGTACCGGTACAGAGTCAATGTGGAGGCTATATACAGAGGGTACCGGTACAGAGTCAATGTGGAGGCTGTATACAGGGTATTACGGTACAGAGTCAATGTGGAGGCTGTATACAGGGGGTACCGGTACAGAGTCAATGTGGAGGCTATATACCGGGGGTACCGGTACAGAGTCAATGTGGAGGATATATACAGGGGTTACCGGTACAGAGTCAATGTGGAGGCTGTATACAGGGTGTACTGGTACAGAGTCAATGTGGAGGCTGTATACAGGGTGTACCGGTACTGAGTCAATGTGGAGACTATATACAGGGGGTACCGGTACAGAGTCAATGTGGAGGCTGTATACAGGGGGTACTGGTACAGAGTCAATGTGTAGGCTATATACAGGGGGTACCGGTACAGAGTCAATGTGGAGGCTGTATACAGGGGGTACTGGTACAGAGTCAATGTGGAGGCTGTATACAGGGGGTACCGGTACTGAGTCAATGTGTAGACTATATACAGGGGGTACCGGTACAGAGTCAATGTGGAGGCTGTATACAGGGTGTACCGGTACTGAGTCAATGTGGAGACTATATACAGGGGGTACCGGTACAGAGTCAATGTGGAGGCTATATACCGGGGGTACCGGTACAGAGTCAATGTGGAGGATATATACAGGGGTTACCGGTACAGAGTCAATGTGGAGGCTGTATACAGGGTGTACTGGTACAGAGTCAATGTGGAGGCTGTATACAGGGTGTACCGGTACTGAGTCAATGTGGAGACTATATACAGGGGGTACCGGTACAGAGTCAATGTGGAGGCTGTATACAGGGGGTACTGGTACAGAGTCAATGTGTAGGCTATATACAGGGGGTACCGGTACAGAGTCAATGTGGAGGCTGTATACAGGGGGTACTGGTACAGAGTCAATGTGGAGGCTGTATACAGGGGGTACCGGTACTGAGTCAATGTGTAGACTATATCCAGGGGGTACCGGTACAGAGTCAATGTGGAGGCTGTATACAGGGTGTACCGGTACTGAGTCAATGTGGAGACTATATACAGGGGGTACCGGTACAGAGTCAATGTGGAGGCTGTATACAGGGGGTACTGGTACAGAGTCAATGTGTAGGCTATATACAGGGGGTACCGGTACAGAGTCAATGTGGAGGCTGTATACAGGGGGTACTGGTACAGAGTCAATGTGGAGGCTGTATACAGGGGGTACCGGTACTGAGTCAATGTGTAGACTATATACAGGGGGTACCGGTACAGAGTCAATGTGGAGGCTATAAACAGGGGGTATCGGTACAGAGTCAATGTGGAGGTTATATACAGGGGGTACCGGTACTGAGTCAATGTGGAGACTATATACCGGGGGTACCGGTACAGAGTCAATGTGGAGGCTATATACAGAGGGTACCGGTACAGAGTCAATGTGGAGGCTATATACAGAGGGTACCGGTACAGAGTCAATGTGGAGGTTATATACAGAGGGTACCGGTACAGAGTCAATGTGGAGGCTGTATACAGGGGGTACCGGTACAGAGTCAATGTGGAGGCTATATACAGGGGGTACCGGTACAGAGTCAATGTGGAGGTTATATACAGGGGTACCGGTACAGAGTCAATGTGGAGGTTATATACAGGGGTACCGGTACAGAGTCAATGTGGAGGCTGTATACAGGGGGTACCGGTACAGAGTCAATGTGGAGGCTATATACAGAGGGTACCGGTACAGAGTCAATGTGGAGGCTGTATACAGGGGTACCGGTACTGAGTCAATGTGGAGGCTATATACAGGGGGTACCGGTACTGAGTCAATGTGGAGGCTGTATACAGGGGGTACCGGTACTGAGTCAATGTGGAGGCTATATACAGAGGGTACCGGTACAGAGTCCATGTGGAGGCTATATACAGGGGGTACCGGTACAGAGTCAATGTGGAGGCTATATACAGGGGGTACCGGTACAGAGTCAATGTGGAGGCTATATACAGGGGCACCGGTACCGAGTCAGTGTGCAGGCTATATACAGGGGTTATCGGTACCGAGTCAGTGTGCAGGGGTACAGGTTAGTTGAGGTAATATGTACATGTAGGTGGGGGCGAAGTGGCTATGCATAGGTAACTAACAAACAGCGACTAGCAGCAGTGCACAAAAGGGAGGGTGGAGTGGGGGGGGGGGGGGTCAATGTAAATTGTCAGGTGGCAATTTTATGAATTGTTCAGCAGCCTTACGGCTTGGGGTAGAAGCTGTTGAGGAGCCTTTTGGTCTTAAACTTGGCGTTTCGTGTGGTTGCAGAGAAAACAGTCTATAACTTTCGTGACTGGAGTCTCTGACAATTTTATGGGCTTTCCTCTGACACCGCCTATTATATAGTTCCTGGATAGCAGGAAACTTGGCCCCAGTGATGTACTGGGCCGTTCGCACTACCCTCTGTAGCGCCTTACGCTCAGATGCCGAGCAGTTGCCATACCAGGTGGGTATGCAACCGGTCAGGATGCTCTCGATGGTGCAGCTGTAGAACCTTTTGAGGATCTGGGGACACATGCTAAATATTTTCAGTCTCCGAAGGGGGAAAAGGTTTTGTCGCGCCCTCTTCACAACTGCCTTGGTGTGTTTTGACCAAATCAAATCAAATGTATTTGTCACATGCACATGTTTAGCAGATGTTAATGCGAGTGTAGCGAAATGCTTGAGCTTCTAGTTTCGACAATGCAGTAATAACCAACGAGTAATCTAACGATTCCAAAACTACCACAAGTATAAAGGGACAAAGAATATGTACATAAAGATATATGAATGAGTGATACAGAACGGCATAGGCAAGATGCAGTAGATGGTAAAGAGTACAGTATATACATATGAGATGAGAAATGTAGGGTATGTAAACATTATATTAAATAGCATTGTTTAAAGTGGCTAGTGATATATTTTACATCAATTTCCATCAATTCCCATTATTAAAGTGGCTGGAGTTGAGTCAGTGTGTTGGCAGCAGCCACGCAATGTTAGTGGTGGCTGTTTAACATCCTGATGGCCTTGAGATAGAAGCTGTTTTTCAGTCTCTCGGTCCCTGCTTTGATGCACCTGTTCTGACCTCGCCTACTGGATGATAGCGGGGTGAACAGGCAGTGGCTCAGGTGGTTGTTGTCCTTGATGATCTTTATGGCCTTCCTGTGACATCGGGTGGTGTAGGTGTCCTGGAGGGCAGGTAGTTTGCCCCCGGTGATGCGTTGTGCAGACCTCACTACCCTCTGGAGAGCGTTATGGTTGTGGGCGGAGCAGTTGCCATACCAGTGATACAGCCCTACAGGATGCTCTCGATTGTGCATCTGTAGAAGTTTGTGTGCTTTTGGTGACAAGCCAAATTTCTTCAGCCTCCTGAGGTTGGAGAGGCGCTGCTGCGCCTTCTTCACGACGCTGTCTGTGTGGGTGGACCAATTCAGTTTTTCCGTGATGTGTACGCCGAGGAACTTAAAACTTACTACCCTCTCCACTACTGTCCCGTCGATGTGGATAGGGGGGTGCTCCCTCTGCTGTTTCCAGAAGTCCACAATCATCTCCTTTGTTTTGTTGACGTTGAGTGTGAGGTTATTTTCCTGACACCACACTCCGAGGGCCCTCACCTCCTCCCTGTAGGCCGTCTCGTCTTTGTTGTTAATCAAGCCTACCACTGTAGTGTCGTCCGCAAACTCAATGATTGAGTTGGAGGTTTGCATGGCCACGCAGTCGTGGGTGAACAGGAGTACAGGAGAGGGCTCAGAACGCACCCTTGTGGGGCCCCAGTGTTGCAGATCAGCGGGATGGAGATGTTGTTACCTACCCTCACCACCTGGGGGCGGCCCGTCAGGAAGTCCAGTACCCAGTTGCACAGGGTGGGGTCAAGACCCAGGGCCTCGAGCTTGATGACGAGTTTGGAGGGTACTATGGTGTTAAATGCTGAGCTGTAGTTGATGAACAGCATTCTCACATAGGTATTCCTCTTGTCCTGATGGGTTAGGGCAGTGTGCAATGTGGTTGAGATTACGTCACCTATTTGGGCGGTTAGCAAATTGGAGTGGGTCTAGGGTGTCAGGTAGGGTGGAGGTTATATGGTCCTTGACTAGTGTAGGCCCGTCAAGAAGTCCAGGATCCAGTTGCAGAGGGAGGTGTTTAGTCCCAAAGTCCTTAGCTTAGTGATTAGCTTCGTGGGTACTATGGTGGGTACTACGCTGATCTGTAGTCAATGAACAGCATTCTCACATACAGTGGGGAGAAGTATTTGATACACTGCCGATTTTGCAGGTTTTCCTACTTACAAAGCATGTAGAGGTCTGTAGTTTTTATCATAGGTACACTTAAACTGTGAGAGACGGAATCTAAAACAAAAATCCAGAAAATCACATTGTATGATTTTTAAGTAATTAATTTGCATCGGTGGCGATCCGTTTGTCGTCGATACCTGGAGGTGGTATTGAGACGAGCCGACCGGACTCTCTTCCAGGTGCAACGACAGCGGCGTATGCCGACCTTTTCCTCTCTGCTCCGTGGCGAGCGGGGGCTGATAACCCAGGGAACACTCAAAGGGCGAGAGACACGTGGCAGAGCAACGAAGGGTGTAGGGTACATATTCGACCCACACTAGTTGCTGACTGCAGGTGGTGGGGGTTGGCTGCGACCAGGCAACAAAGAGTCGTCTCCAGGCCTTGGTTGGCTTGCTCCAGCTGGCCGTTGGACTGGAGTGGCCTCGGAGCACAGGCTGGCCGACAACCCAATGAGTGTGCAGAATGCCTTCCAAAACCAGGGAGAGAACTGAGGACTCCGGTTGTAGACCATGTCCAGTGGGAGTCCATGGATCTGTAAGATGTGCTGCACCATGAGCTGTGCCATCTCTTTGGCAGAGGGTAGCTTGGGGAGAGGAATGAAGTGGGCGGCTTTGGAAAACCGGTCCACTATTGTCAGGATGGCGGTGTTGCCATCAGATGGGGGAGAGCCGTAACAGAGTCCAGGGATATGTGAGTCCAGGGACGGTACGGAACAGGCAGTGGTTGAAGGAGACCAGCCGGAGCTTGCCGGGGGGGGTCTTGTTCTGTGCACAGATCGTGCATGAAGCGAAGAACGCTGACAGTCATGAACAATGGTAGGCCACCAAAAGCATGCTTGGAGGAGAGGGCCCACTCCAGGACCGAGGATCGGATATCGTCAGGAACAAACATCCGGTTATAAGGCTCCCCCCCAGGGTTCGACTGGGAATGCTGCACCTCACGAACATGCTTCCCTATTCACCAGGTGTGTGCCATCGCCAGGCATAAGGTGGGAAGCATGGTCTCCGGATCCGGGGGTGTAACTGCAGGTGTGACAGCGCATCCGGCTTACGACTTAACATTCTTGGATCCTGGTCGGTATGAGAAGGAGTTGTTGAACCGAATGTAAATCAGGGCCCACCTAGCTTGCCTGGAATTGAGATGCTTGGCGGTTCCAGGCTCTTGTGGTTTGTCCACACAATGAACGGATGTTCCGCTCAGCCAGTGTCTCCACTCCTCCAATGCCATCTTCACCGCGAGAAGCTCACGATTCCCCACATTGTAGTTCCTCTCCGTTGCGTTGAGGCAATGGGAGAAGGCAGCACAACTGGTACAGGACAGCCCCCACCCGACATCCAAAGCATCGGCCTCCACAGAGAGAGATGGGGGGTGAGGTGAAACGGTGCTTGAGAACGTCTCGGGATCCCAGTCAGCAGCTGGGGACCATGCGAACAGAACCTTGGGAGAGGTGCGTACAGACAGGGTGGAAGCCAGGGTGCTGTAACCCCGGATAAAGCAGCAATAGACGTTGGCGAATTCCAGGAAACGCTGCAGTTGCACTCTGGACGTAGGCATGGGCCAATGCACCACCGCTCTCACCTTCCCGGGATCCATCTGTACACTCCCTGAGGCGATGATGTAACCCTGGAAGGGGATGGTGGAGCGATGGAATTCGCACTTCTCTGCTTTCAGAACAAACTGGTTCGCCAGGAAGCGTTGGAGGACCTGACAGACATGGAGCACGTTCTCTTGGGCGGAGCGGGAGAAAATTAGGATGTCGTCGACATAGACGAAGACAAACCGGTTCAACATGTCGCGGAGAACATAATTTACCAGAGCCTGGAACACAGCAGGGGCGTTGGTAAGGCCAAATGGCATGACCAGATACTCATAGTGACTACTGGCTGTTTTGAAGACAGTCTTCTACTCATCTCATTCCCCTATCCACACCAGGTGGTAGGCATTCCGTAGGTCCAGCTTGGAGAACACAGTGGCCCCCTGGAGCGGTTTGAAGGTTGAGGAGATGAGTGGTAGTGGGTAGTGGTTCTTCACCGTGATGTTGTTGAGGCCCCGGTAGTCATTACAGGGTTCTTCTTTGTGGAGAAGAAGGACAAAGCCCTGCACCGGTGCGTTGCATTCTCCGGCGGGGGAGGCAGGAGGACGGATGAACACTGCAACTAGGGAGTCCTCATAGCCTTGATCTCCAGACCTGACAGAGAGTACAGTTGTCCCAGGGGCGGATTTGTGCCTGAAAGAAGGTCCATCTCGCAGTCATAGGGTTGTGGCGATGGAAGTGAAGGGGCCTGGGCTCTACTGAACACCTCCAGGAGGTCCTGGTCCTCCACAGGAATGGCGGAGGACCAGGGAATCTTCCAATCACCCAGGAAGATGTCTCGGGGCAGGCTGCGCTGACTAAAGGCTTTGAGTACTGGCACCAGCAGACCAGTCAATAAGGGGATTGTGTCACTGGAGCCAAGAGAATCCCAATACTACAGGAACCTGAAAATATTTAATAAGCAGGAATTGCATCATCTTGCTGTGGTTCCCTGACACACTTAGGCTGATGGGGCTGGTATTGTGTGTGACCCAGCCTATAGAGCCCCCGTCCAGTGCTCTAACGTTCATGGAAATGGAGAGTGCTGAGTGGGGATGCCCAGCTCGGACACCAGGTTAACATCCATAAAGCTCTCAGAGTTGAATAGCACCTGGAGAGATTTCGACTATTTCCCCGACAGCAAGATGGCATGAAAAGGAGTGTGAGTAAGGTGAGAAGAAAAGTTCTCTGTATGGCCCACTAGAGTACTCGCTCCTATCGGTGAGCCTGATATTTTAGTGGACAGGAGGACACGAAATGACCAGCAGTCCCACAATACAGGCAACTCTTCGTGTAAAACCTGCATAGCTGTTCGGCTGAGGACAGCCTAGCGCTGCCTAGTTGCATTGGCTCAGGAAGAGATGAATTGGCAGACTTCGGAGACTCTCGGGGGAACTCGGGTAGCTTTGGGTTTTCTCGGCAGGGGAGCCTTCGGGGACTTCCGGGATGTCTCGGAGGCAAGGTGGAAGTCTTGGGCGGACGAGTGAAATCGAACCTCTTTTCCTTCCTAAGTTCCCGTAGTCGCCCTGATCCGAATGGTCAAGGTGATGAGCAGGTCGAGATCCGTCGGTAGTTCCCGGGCTGCAAGCTCGTCCTTTACTTCCTTCGATACTCCATAATGGGAACATGTCGAACAATGCTTTCCGGGTTCTTGGCAATCTCAGCCGCCAACGTGAGAAAATCCACTGCGTAGTCTGCCACATTACAGGAGTAATGGGGAATCCGTGATCAGCAACGTATCAAACGTCTGGTCATGGCGTTCTGCCAGGGTATGGGGTCCCTCCATCCTTGCAGGGAGACAGCATTGTGGAGCTGGTCTGAGTCAGTCATGGCCAGATTCTATTATTATTTTTCAGGGAATACCCAGATAAAGACAATGTCGAAGATACAAAAGTTTATTACTAGAACAGGGTCTCAGGGTCAGGGCAGGCAGAAGTCAATAATCCAGGGTGGTGTGACAAGCTACAGAAACGGACGGTAGGCTCAGGGTCAGGGCAGGTGGAACGGTCAAAACCGGGAAAAGTAGAAAAGAGTAACTAGAAACAGACACGCTTGATGAATAAAACAAACTGGCATAAGACAAATAGAGAACGCAGGTATAAATACACTGGGGATAAAGGGGAAGATAGGCGACACCTGGAGGGGGGTGGAGACAAGCACAAATACAGGTGAAACAGATTCCGGTGTGACAAGCATATGTGACAAATAAAATGTGGATTAAAACACGTTTCAGTACTCATTTTGGGTGCCTGAACTCTGCAATATGTTTAAGCCAATATTCTGTAAGAAGTTCTGGAAGTCAAGCAGTAGAACACGTGAGGTGCTGGAACTCAGTTCTGGTGTTCTGTCCCTTGTCAAACGTGTGTATTTCCCTCAGTGATTCAAACAGAAAATTTACACAAAAGTCGATACAAATACAACTCTGATAAAGAGCAAGTTCTTGTTGTAATAATTTGTTCTTCAGTGTCTTGTCAGTGGTGGAAGAGATACTCTGGAGCTGCTGCAGTGTGTCTGGGGCTGCTGTGTGTTCTCCTACTGGCTGGGATCATAGGCCTGTTTCTCTACCGTGAGTTTGATATGTTCTCACTCAAACATTCTTCATCATCAGTGGTGTAATGACCAGGGATCAATTACATTTACATTCCAGTCAATTACTTTGTGACAATACACCAATTTCCAATTCCACGTTTTCCTCATTGAAAAGCATTGAAGAGAATTGAAATTCAATTAGAATTCCAGTTTACTTCCTGAATTGAAATGCAACTGAGCCCAACCTTGGTCATGTCTGATTAACATTTCCACTGTTACCTTGTTCATTGGTCGTATTATTTCACAGAGAGAAACCAATTGACCAGTTCCAACACCCTGACTGAAGAGAGAGACCAGCTACAGACCAGTTTCAACATCCTGACCAAAGAGAGAGACGAGCTACAGACAAACTACAACACCCTGACCAAAGATGGAGACCAGTTACAGACTAGCAACAACACCCTGATCAAAGAGAGAGACCAGCTACAGAACGAGATAGAACGTCTGAAACAATTTTTAGTTGAGAAAGGTGAGTCAAATTGTCTAATGACTGTTCTGTTTGACAGTCTCTGTACCAGTTCACATGCCACTTACAAACAGGAAATTCAACTTTAATTAAATACAAAATGTGAGAAAAAATGTATGACTTCCAAACTGTCCATTAGTTAGTGTCCTGTCTTCCTTGAGTGTTTGCTTGATACTTAATTCATTGTTGTCTTAAAGTGACTAAAGCAGGAAATGTTCAACTTATAGTGTGTCCGGAAGGATGGAAGAAGCTTGGTAGCAGTTGTTACTACGTCTCTACTGAGTACAAATCCTGGGAGAAGAGCAGACAGGACTGCAGAAATAGAGGAGCACACCTGGTGGTCATCAAGAGCCAAGAACAACAGGTGTGTGTGTGTGTGTGTGTGTGTGTGTGTGTGTGTGTGTGTGTGTGTGTGTGTGTAAGGAAGAGAGAGAGAGATTAAGCCCCACCCTCAACATATATCATTGAGTTGGCACTAGAACAGTCTGCAGAACTGAAAGAGAGACAGACAGACAGACAGACAGACAGACAAAGAGAGAAATTTGGAACTCACTAAACAAACAACAAAACAAGGAGTTATCTATCCATACTGTAGATGTCTGAGTAAACCACTTATCCAATCTTTTTGGCTATATAACGAAGAACAAACAGCAAAAACATATACATGACCAAAAACAAATCTTAGAATCAACTATTAAAGACTTCCAGAACCCACTGGACTCAACAAGTACATTGAATGAACTACAGGACAAAATACAAACCCTCCAACCCAAAAGGGATTGTGGTGTTGATGGTATCCTCAATTAATTGATAATATCCTAAATGAAATTATTAAACAGACAGACCACAAATTTGGTTTTACTTATTTATTTGGTTTTTAATTTAATTTACTTAAATTCATTAACATCATCCTCAGATGGGGTGGGACAGGGATGCAGCTTAAGCCCCACCCTCTTCAACATATATATCAACTAATTGGCGAGGGCACGAGAACAGTCTGCAGCACCCGGCCTCACCCTACTAGAATCTGAAGTCAAATGTCTACTGTTTGCTGATGATCTGGAGCTACTGTCCCCAACAAAGCAGGGCCATCAGCAGCACCTAGATCTTCTGCACAGATTATGTCAAACCTGGGCCCTGACCTGGGCCCTTTATTTCACTTTTGTTTATTATATTTTCACTTGCTTTGGCAATGTTAGCATATGTTTCCCAAGCCAATAAAGCCCTTAAATTGAAATTGAATTGACATTTGGGGAGAGGGAAAGAGAGAGAGTGATAGAAAGCAGTAATGGGAATGTTTTAACAATGATGTCTCTCTCCTACAACTACAGACATTAGTCAATTGGTTATGTGGACGAAATAACTATGTCTGGATTGGTCTGACTGACTCTGTTTCTGAGGGGACCTGGAAATGGGTGGACGACACACCACTGACCAGAAAGTAAGACATTAATGAATCCTGTGTCACTATGACATCACTGTCTGGATTATTAGGTTTGGAGTGGACATCCTGATTCTCCTGCAGGTATTGGAACAGTGGACAGCCTGATTCTATGTGTTGTTTCATCTACAGGTATTGGAACAGTGGACAGCCTTATTCTGTGTTGTTTTTCCTAGAGGTATTGGAAATGTGGACAGCCTGATTCTATGTGTTGTTTCTTCTGCAGGTATTGGAACAGTGGACAGCCTGATTCTATGTGTTGTTTCTCCTACAGGTATTAGAACAGTGGACAGCCTGATTCTGTGTTGTTTCTTCTACAGGTATTGGAACAGTGGACAGCCTGATTCTATGTGTTGTTTCTTCTACAGGTATTGGAAACGTGGAGAGCCTAATGGTGGAAGAGCTGAGAACTGTGTGTATTTCTACTCCTGGTCATCAGACACAGGAGAATGGTGGGACTATTACTGTTACTATGAATTCAGATGGATCTGTGAGAAATAGGATTCATCCTCGGTACTCTCTGAACTGCTAAATAAGATTATGCTAAGTACTATCAATGAGAAACTATTTCCTGCTTATTCATTTACCTTGTCAACTACATACAATATATAACAATACAAATGTAGAATACATTATAATAAAACTATATGCAATAACAACACAATGACTTGATAAGAGAAGGACTGTTCGGTCTGTTGTTGAGGAAATTCACCACTAAGGACTCAAATTCAAAGGAAATGAATCAATCTTTATTATCACAGTCACAGAGGTTCACTGACTCAATACAATCCTGATGTTCATTTTTATTATTTTTACTTTTTAGTTTAGTCTACTTGCTAAATATTTTTCTTAACTCTTCCCGAACTGCACTGTTGGTTAAGGGCTAATAAGTCTACACTTGTTGTATTCGTAGCATGTGACAAATAAAGTTTCATTTGATTTGATTTGAGATCCTTTATACTGCGACACAAACAAGTCATATCAGCACGGTTGGTTCCTACATGAGACTGACTGATACCACACCAGGCTTCTTACCTTGAAACTGAGATACTCCTTTTGGTTCCCAGAGCAATGTTCTGGGTGTACTGGGAAAATGCTTGTACAGTGAGTGTAAGGGATGTCGTCCTCCTCTTCTGAGGAGGAGTAGAAAGAAAGATCGGAGGACCAAAGTGCAGCGTGGTAAGTGTTCATGATGATTTTAATTAAAGAAAGCACTGAACACTGAATCAAAACAATAAATGATGACGTGAATTTACAAAACCGAAACAGTACCGTGTGGCCCAAACACTCACACGGAAACAACCACCCACAATCCAAAAGTGAAACCCAGGCTACCTAAGTATGATTCTCAATCAGGGACAACAATTTACAGCTGCCTCTGATTGAGAAATTAAAACCAACATTGAAAAACAAACAGACTGTCCACCCCAACTCACGCCCTGACCATACTAAAACAAAGACAAAAACAAAGGAACAAAGGTCAGAACGTGACAGTGAGAGTGTTGATTCCTCCCATGTACGGTCAATCAGTTACTCGCATGAATCCAACCAAGTTGGATATTAGAAAAGCAGCATTATTCTAAACATACGAGTGGATAAACAGAGAGAAAATGTCACACTCTATTATATAATAGTAGATCTAACATGGAGTCTAGAAGGACTGTTCTGTACTGTATAATAGTAGATCTAAAATGGAGTCTAGAAGGACTGTTCTCTCTGCTGTATCATATAATCTCTGACACTTTAAGACTGAAAATGTGAATGTATATCAGGTTTCAGTTAAGACGAGGTGCCAGCGGAGTGGAAACTTGAAAATAAAAGAGAGCCGCACACTCTTGGAGCTCAGATGCAAAAATGTAATACCAACGTTTCGACAGCCAAGCTGTCTTCATCAGGGTATAATCACAAACACTGCAGGATGAGTCGTTTATATAGTGTCAAAAGACACAGGTGTCTGTAATCATGGCCAGGAGTGGCCTAATATCATTGGTTAATAATCAAATATTAAAATGTCATACAAAGAACAGCATACAAACAAATGGATAGCATACGATCATAGATTAATTTCACTATACAAGTTTACATACAATTACAGTGGCAAAGTCACAATAATCACAAGAATGGCTTCAGATCAAAGTCTACGTTGAGACCGAAGGGCGCAAGGGTCTTTAAATTAAAGATTCAGGCAGCCTCTCGTTTTAACAATAAATTATCAAGGTCACCCCTTCTCCTAGGGAGGGTGACATGTTCGATGCCAATATAACGCAGAGACGAAATCGAGTGGCCTGCCTCCAAGAAGTGGGCCGCAACTGGATAAGTAAAGTTTTTACACCTAATGGTGCTACGATGCTCTGAAATACGTACTTTTAATTCGCGCTTTGTTTTACCTACATCATTTTTACCACAAGGACAAGTTATAAGATAAATAACTGCCTTAGTGGAGCACGTAATAACACCTTTGATTGGGATCGATTTCCCTGTTTGTGGGTGTTTGAAGGATCTACATTTAATGCCATTGCATTGAGCACAGCCATTACATTTGTAATTTCCATCCAGTAGGGGCGCAAATAGACGTTGTTCAGGAATATCTTGGGGTGGTAAATCAGAGTGTACCAATTGGTCTTTGAGATTTCTGCCCCGCGAGAATACGACCAAGGGAAGGTCCGAAAACACATTACCGAGACTATCATCGGATTTTATAATGTGCCAATGTTTGTGAACAATTCCCTTAATTTGTTCAGAGCACTTTGAATAGCGGGTAGTTAGAACGCAAGAATGCGTCTTTTTGCGAGACTGACCTTGAAAAAGGTCATGTCTCGTTTTGTTTTGAATTTTCTCAATGGCAATATTAATCTGATCATTCTTGTAGCCCCTCTCCTTGAACTTTCTTTGCGTCTCAGCCATATTTCTGTCGAAATCGGACTGTTTTTTGCAAATTCTTTTGATTCGACAGAATTGGATGTAGGGCAAACTATTTTTCATCAAGAAGATCAAGAAAACTGATTTGACGTGTATCAGATTGCATAGTAAATCTCAGATGCTCAGAACAGGAGTTAAGAAAAGCATGGAACGCCTGGAGCTGTTTGGCATCACTCCTCCATAGAACGCCTGGAGCTGTTTGGCATCACTCCTCCATAGAACGCCTGGAGCTGTGTTGCATCACCCCTCCATAGAACGCCTGGAGCTGTGTTGCATCACCCCTCCATAGAACGCCTGGAGCTGTGTTGCATCACCCCTCCATGGAACGCCTGGAGCTGTTTGGCATCACCCCTCCATGGAACGCCTGGAGCTGTTTTGCATCACCCCTCCATGGAACGCCTGGAGCTGTTTTGCATCACCCCTCCATAGAACAAAAATATCATCAATCTACCGTTTCCAAATAATGATGTGAGGCAAGAAAACATTTTTGAGAGGATTGAAAATAGACTGTTTCTCCATGTAACCCACATACAAATTAGCATAGTTAGGAGCCATGGGGGATCCCATAGCAGTCCCTTTAATCTGAATAAAGAAATCATTTAAAAACATGAAATAGTTATGCGTGAGTACTATTTCAGCCAATGTTACAATGCATGCACTGGAAGGTAGTTCATAAGGGTCACGTTGCAGAAGAAAATGTTCCATAGCTTCAATACCGCACTCGTGTGGAATATTAGTGTATAATGACTCAACATCAAAAGTAACTAACAATGTATTCTCAGGGAGAGGATCAAGAGATTCAATGATAGAGATCATACTGCTGGTGTCCTTTACAAAGGAGGGGAGCTGTTCTGCGAGTGGTCTAATAAAAAAGTCAACAAAAAGTAGATAGAGGGGCCGTTACTGCATCAATGCCCGCTACAATAGGGCGCCCTGGAGGTTGTGTAACATTCTTATGTAATTTCGGCAAAGTATAGAAAGTGGCAATTTTAGGGTGTTGAATAGCCAAAAAAGCATGTTATTTTTTGGTTATCTGACCAGAACTTAAATACCCATCTAAGACAGTAAAGATAGTATTCTGAAATTGGGAAGTGGGGTCACTTCTGAGTTTCTTGTAAAAGGTGTTGTCAAGCAGCTGTCTATGACACTCATGTACATAAGCTGTCCTATCCACGAGTACAACCGACCCTTATCAGCGGGACGAATAAGGACTGACGTATCAGATTGTAAATCAAGCAAAGCCTGTTTTTCATTCTTGGGTAAATTATGGAAAGATTTGGATCCCTGTTTATTCTTAAGGAGAAGTCCAACATATTTTTCCACAAGTCTACAATATGTCTCGATAGAGTGATTGCGATTGGCTGGAGGTATAAAATAACTCTTGCTTCTAAAAGGAGTCGGAGTATGTGCAGGAGAGCAACCTGCTGGTTCAATAGAAGTGTCAGAATTAGGGGAGCATTCCCTTAAACGGATGTTTCTAAAAAACTTAAACATGTCTACCTTAACATCAAAATCGTTGCACTGAGTTGTAGGCACAAAAGATAACCCTTTATTAAGCAAAGAGACATGGGCAGGGCTCAATATCTTGCTTGATAAATTAAAGACACTCAGTCCCGTGGGTTCTGGGAACGTGTGAACTGTCTCTGATGTTCGTTTCTTCTTACCCCGTCGGGTGCGACATCTCGTCGATGCGCGTGCCTGCGACCTCCTCCGCCCTTCCGTCCGTCCAGTCTCTCGTTATAAACGTTGTTTATAATCAATCCTCAAGGTGTTTTTCAAATATCTAGTCGATAATATATCAACCGGGACAGCTGTATTTTCAGTAAGACCGGGAGGAAAAATAGCTACCTCTGTCTATTACACAAGAATTACTGTGTGAGCCCTCAGCCGTACATTTACGCAATGTAGTCGTTTTGCCCCCTAGTTTCAAGAGGTTAGACCCATGTGCAGACTATGTAGAGGTAACAATGTTTATTGTAACAACAGGGGCAGGCAAACGACAGGTCAAGGTGGGCAGGGGTCGATAATCCAGAGTAGTGGGGCCACGGTACAGGACGGCAGGCAGGCCCAGGCAGAGTTGTCAGGTACAGGACGGCAGGCAGGCCCAGGCAGAGTTGTCAGGCAGGCGGGCTCGGAGTCAGGACAGGCAGGGGTCAAAACCAGGAGGGCGAGAAAAGAGAGACTGGAAAAAGCAGGCGCTGAGACACTAAACGCTGGTAGTCTTGAACAAACAACATGAACTGGCACAGACAGAAAACAGGTATAAATACCCAGGGGATCATTGAGGAAGATGGGCAACACCTGGAGGAGGGTGGAGAAAAGCACAAGGACAAGGTGAAACAGATCAGGGACACTATATTTGTTTTACAAACACACACACACACACACAAACATACATACACACACACACACATACATACACTAACAAACACACAAACACACATTGAAAAGCACCAATGCATCTATTTCCTGTGTTTCAGGTTTGCAAAATCAATGTCACTTCAATCTCTCTGGATTAATGGTGATTTTAGCATGTAAATCTTGGTGGGGAGAACTCAACAACTCATAAAATATAAACTGAAAACAAATATTTGAAGGGTAATGGAAGACCCTTACCAATAATGTATTGCCAATCATTTACACAATCGCAAATACCACTCAAATGGATGGCAGTTCATCCAAACCTCGTGGAACATGGCAAATAAGAAGTGTCATACAACAAAAATCCCAAAGATGGCGCTCTACCGTAGATTTTCATATGGCAAATGGTCACAAAATCAAGACCCAAAGGTCAAATTTTGAAAATCTAAAATATATTCTCGAAGTCTTTTCCGTTTAGGACAATTGGCCGTCCGTTTCCTGATGTTTCGTCCTTTTGCAATAAGCACCCAGTTGCCATCTGGTGGAATTTTCCAGAACAGCAGAATAATTTAAAAAATGTCACTTTTATAAAACGGAAACCAAATGTCAATCGAAATTGTCACAAAATCAAGACCGGAAAGTGCTTAATATCTAAAAAATTTCTCTCTCTAAAAAATTTCATTTTTTTTCTCGTCAATTATACATATGTTATAACCATAAATTATACATTTCTCTTTTTTAATTTTTTTATTTTCAAAAAATATATATTTTTAATTGATTTATTTCACCTTTATTTAACCAAGTAAGCTAGTTGAGAACAAGTTCTCATTTGCAACTGCGACCTGGCCAAGATAAAGCAAAGCAGTTCGACACATACAACAACACAGAGTTACACATGGAATGAACAAAACATACAGTCAATAATAGAAAAAAAGAAAACAAAGTCTATATACAGTGAGTGGAAATTAGGTCAAATAAGGGAGTTAAGGCAATAAATAGGAAATGGTGGCGAAGTAATTACAATATAGCAATTAAACACTGGTGCAAAAGGAGCAAAATAAATAAATACAGTATGGGGATGAGGTAGATAGATGTGCTGTTTACAGATGGGCTATGAACAGGTGCAGTGATCTGTAAGCTGCTCTGACAGCTGGTTCTTAAAGCTAGTGAGGGAGATGGGAATCTCCCATCTCCCAGTTTGTCCATAAGGCCTATGTTGATTCCATTTGCAATATATGATCATAGGAAGTCGGCTTCCGAAACCAAAAGTCAGTGAACCATGGCAAAATGGCATAAGAAATGCTCAAATGCCATACATACGTATAGAAAGTACCAAATCAGGATGTTATGTCCATTTGCCGTATATGATCATAGGAAGTCAGCTTCCGAACCCAAAAGTCAGCAAACCATGTCAAAATGACATAAGAAATGTCCAAATGGCATTTATACTGACCAAATGATATATATCCTTATGTTAAGCCCTGAATCAACCTAGAAGGTCTATTTGTCATGTTTGATCATACGAAGTCATAGGAAGTAAGAAGTTGATGCAATGAGAGAGAAGTGAATTCACGAGGCTGTTTCTCTGTCTGAGAACCTTCCAGAGCCACATAACTCACCACGCACTATAGTCTTGAGCTCTAGAAAAGGTTTTTAAAGTTTCAGATCTCTAGGTCTGACAGCTCTTTGATAGTTTGAACGAAGGAAACTCTTTCTGGCTCTGAGTGTCTGTAAGACCCACACTGTGTCACTCCCCATTGACTGTGTGGGTGTTTGAGTTCAGAAAATCACAGAAGTCACGTAGAACTACGAAACCCGCCTTAACGGATTCGTCTGAACACGCTGCAAGTGGATCTATATCTTTTTAGAAATAAAAACACATTTTCTTTATCCATCACCGAACGGACATTTAATAAGTTTCGTAAATTATGATAGATAAATAGCTGGTTATTTTTTTCCTTACAGCGTAGGTTCATGTACTTTGATGTGAAGTGGTCAGATTAGCTCTATAATTTCTATTTTTTAGCTTTAATCCCAGAAAATGGGCCTTAACTCAAAAAGTGTTGAGGCCTCAACGCTATCTTGTTTCTCGACTAAAAGCCCATTTGGACAGACCTGTGCTCAATGAGTTTCGCCTTCGAAGTCTTTTCTGTTTAGGAGAAATGGCCATGTCTGTTTCGTGATGTTTCGTCCATTTGCAATAAGCAACCAGGTGCCATCTGGTGGAATTTTCCAGAACAGCGGAATAATTACCAAAAATGTTAACTTTTATAAAGCGGAAACCAAATGTCCGAGAGATTTTATTTGATGTCTTCCTGAAAGATCCGGCCCTGGGGCACGACCTGAGTCTGTCGGCCTATTTTAAAAACTATTGCGTGCATTTAGTAATGGACCGTACATTTGCAATACAAGGAGATCCTCAACCATACGGGTAATGCCATCGGTGTCCCTGTAGGGAAGAGACTGTCCCTGTCAACCATGGTTACAAGGAGAGGATACTATAATATAATGTTGTTATCTTATATACATGTATCTTATACCATTTTGAAGGTAATCTTGTTGTTAATGTGCCCGATTTCAAATATGCTTTACAGCAAAAGCACCACAAACGATTATGTTAGGTCACCACAAAACGACAATAAACACAGCCATTTTTTTCCAGCCAAAGATAACAGTCACAAAAAGCACAAATAGGGATAAAATGAATCACTAACCTCTGATGATCTTCATCAGATGACACTCATAGGACTTCATGTTACACAATACATGTATGTTTTGTTTGATAAAATTCATATTTATATCAAAATATGAGTTTACATTGGCGCGTTACATTCACAAGTTCCAAAAAACATCCAGTGATCACATCATTCAACAGAAATACTCATCATACATGTAGATGATAATACAAGTTATACACATGGAATTATAGACATACCTCTCCTTAATGCAACCGTTGTGTCTGATTTCAAAATAACTTTACGGAATAAGCAAACCATGCAATAATCTGAGACGGCGCTTAGAACAATAGTCACATTAGCCTCCATGTTGGCGTCAACATAAACACGAAATGACATGACAAATGTTCCCTTGCCTTTGATGATCTTCATCAGAAAGCACTCCCAGTAATCCCAGGTCCACAATAAATGTTTGTTTTGTTCGATAATGTCCGTTATTTATGTCCAAATACCTCCTTTTGTTAGGGTGTTTGGTATACATATCCAAATGCTCATTCTGGTCAGCGTTACGTTGGAAAAAAAATTCAAAAAGTTATATTACAGGTCAAAGAAACATTTCATGCTAAGTACAGAATCAATCATTAGTATGTTTTTAACATATAGCTTCAATAAAGTTCCAACCAGAGTATTCCTTTGTGTCTTGATGAGCAATGGAACGCAAGTGGATACCATGAGGAATGCGCATAATCAGAAAATGGCTGACTGCCAGACACCTGATACATTCTGCTCTCATTCAGTCTGTCACGCCCTTAGTTATCTTTGTTTTATTTATTATTTTGGTTAGGTCAGAGTGTGACATGGGGGATTTATGTGCCTTGTCTTGTCTAGGGGTTTTGTGTGTTTATGGGGCTGTTTCCTTTCTAGGTAGTTTTGCATGTTTATGGGGATGTTTCCTTTCTGAAATCAAATCAAATGTATTTGTCACATGCACATGGTTAGCAGATGTTAATGCGAGTGTAGCGAAATGCTTGTGTTTCTAGTTCCGACAATGCAGTAATAACCAACGAGTAATCTAACTAACAATTCCAAAACTACCTTATACACACAAGTGTAAAGGGATAAAGAATATGTACATAAAGATATATGAATGAGTGATGGTACAGAACGGCACAGGCAAGATGCAAGAGATGGTATCGAGTACAGTATATACATATGAGATGAGTAATGTAGGGTATGTAAACAAAGTGGCATAGTTTAAAGTGGCTAGTGATACATGTATTAATTACATAAAGATGCAGTAGATGATATAGAGTACAGTATATACGTATACATATGAGATGAATAATGTAGGGTATGTAAACATTATATTAAGTAGCATTGTTTAAAGTGGCTAGTGATATATTTTACATCAATTCCCATCAATTCCCATTATTAAAGTGGCTGGAGTTGAGTCAGTGTGTTGGCAGCTGCCACTCAATGTTAGTGGTGGCTGTTTAACAGTCTGATGGACTTGAGATAGAAGCTGTTTTTCAGTCTCTTGGACCCAGCTTTGATGCACCTGTACTGACCTCGCCTTGTGGATGATTGCAGGGTGAACAGGCAGTCGCTCGGGTGGTTGTTGTCCTTGATGATCTTTATGGCCTTCCTGTGACATCGGGTGGTGTCGGTGTCCTGGAGGGCAGATAGTTTGCGCACGGTGATGCGTTGTGCAGACCTCACTACCCTCTGGAGATCCTTACGGTTGTGGGAGGAGCAGTTGCCGTACCAGGCGGTGATACAGCCCGACAGGATGCTCTCGATTGTGCATCTGTAGAAGTTTGTGAGTGCTTTTGGTGACAAGCCGGATTTCTTCAGCCTCCTGAGGTTGAAGAGGCGCAACAGCACCTTCTTCACGATGCTGTCTGTGTGGGTGGACCAATTCAGTTTGTCTGTGATGTGTACGCCGAGGAACTTAAAACTTACTACCCTCTCCACTACTGTCCCATCGATGTGGATAGGGGGTTGTTCCCTCCTGCTGTTTCCTGAAGTCCACAATCATCTCCTTAGTTTTGTTGACGTTGAGTGTGAGGTTATTTTCCTGACACCACACTCCGAGGGCCCTCACCTCCTCCCTGTAGGCCGTTCTAGGTAGTTTTGTATGTTAATGGGGCTGGAATCTTTCTAGGTAAATTATATGTATATGGTTGCCTAGATTGGTTCTCAATTAGAGGCAGCTGTCTATCGTTGTCTCTGATTGGGAACCATATTTAGGCAGCCATATTCTTTGGGTATTTTGTGGGTGATTGTTTCCTGTGTCAGTGTTGGGGCCATACGCAACTGTTTCGGTTAGTTTCATGTTTATTGTTTTTTCTATTTGTGTTCATGTTGAGTTTTTCGTATTAAAACACCTACAATGCTGCATTTTGGTCCGATCCTTGTTTCACCTCTTCAGAGGAAGAGGAGGAAATCTGCCGTGACACAGTCCCTCCACACAGTAGAAGTCTTATTCAAATGTCTATAGATGGTTGACATCTAGTGGAAGCCCTAGGAAGTGCAGCATCATTAATATCTCAAGGGGATTTCACTGGGAGATGTGGTGAATACATACCAAGCTCAGATTTCTCACTTCCTGTTTTGATTTCTACTCAGTTCTGTTATACTCACAGACATCATTCAAACAGTTTTAGAAACGTCAGAGTGTTTTCTATCCAATACTACTAATAATATGCATATATTAGCAACTGAAACTGAGGAGCAGGTCATTTACCTTGGGCACCTTATTCATCCAAGCTACTCATTACTCCCCCAGACATCTTTTTTTACTTAACTCGTATTTTTCCTAAAACTGCATTGTTGGTTAAGATCTTTAAAGAAAGCATTTCAATGTAAGGTTTACCTAGACCTGTTGTAACCAAGGTATTCATTGAAACACAGCGGGGAGATGGAGTGCAGGCCAGGGGAAGCTCGGGCGGGTTGCTAGAGACCAGGTGCGCAGGCTGAGGCTGGAGCGAGAGGGTTTGAGACAGGTTAAGCAGGTGAGACAGGATAAAGGGACCAGAGTCCGAGCAGGCAGAACTGTAGCGGAGAGGAAAACAGCGTCAGGCAGCGAAACAGGATCTAAATAGTAACAAATAGCTAGAAACGTAGACTGACTGAGCAGAGATTACGATCTGGCAGTATGGAAGTGGCAGGACTGAGTATTTGTAGAGGTCTTGATTATGGAACAGGTTGCAGCTGGTGGGGATCTGCTCTGACTCCAGCACACCTGTCCCACTCTGACCCTGTCCGCCCACACAATCACACAGAGAGAGAAAGGGAGAGGTAGAGAGTACTGGGGGAGTGGCGGCAGGTCAAGGAGACACAGGATGAGCACTAGAGGGAGAGTACTGGGGGAGTGGCGGCAGGTCAAGGAGACACAGGATGAGCACTAGAGGGAGAGTACTGGGGGAGTGGGGGCAGGTCAAGGAGCCACAGGATGAGCACTAGAGGGAGAGTACTGGGGGAGTGGGGGCAGGTCAAGGAGACACAGGATGAGCACTAGAGGGAGAGTACTGGGGGAGTGGGGGCAGGTCAAGGAGACACAGGATGAGCACTAGAGGGAGAGTACTGGGGGAGTGGCGTCAGGTCAAGGAGACACAGGATGAGCACTAGAGGGCGGTGCAGGAGCAGATGTGTCAGATAGAATCAGAACGTTTATATATGAGTGCATAACATTTGTTGCGACATCTGACAATACATGTATTCCTACTTCAATTCCTGAACTTTGTTAAAGTCTTTAACTGTAAATAATTGATGGATTAAGAAAAATAAAAAAAAGTTAATTTATTAGAATTGTTACTTAAAAGTAATTTAGATGACCGTTGCTGTAGAAAGAGGAGGACAACATCCTCTGCTTTCACGATCTCATTCACTGTAACATAATTAAACGCTGGGTTTTCCAGGGGGAAGAGGAGATGAAGAGAGGCAGGGTATGATTGAGTGAAAGGGGTGGTGAGGGGGATGGGTGTCACCAGAATTTGTCCCGTTGAGTAGAGGTCTTCGGTTGGTTGACACACGGTGCAGCGTGTATCTGTCTAGCTGAATATCCATGTCGTCATTCAGCCACGATTCCGTGAAGCACAGGATATTACAGTTTTTGATGTCCCGCTGGTAGGACGATATTCCTGATCTTATCTTGTCTGTTTTTTTGTCCAATTATTGCACGTTGGTGAGTAATGTTGACGGAACGAGGCATGCGAGAGGTCATCAAGGTTGGAAAAATAACTACCTGTCCACTATCTGATGACAGGATCAATATCTAACTGTCTACTATCTGATGACAGGATCAATAACTAACTGTCCACTATCTGATGACAGGATCAAATATCTAACTGTCCACTATCTGATGACATGATCAATAACTAACTGTCCACTATCTGATGACAGGATCAATAACTAACTGTCTACTATCTGATGACAGGATCAATAACTACCTGTCCACTATCTGATGACAGGATCATTAACTAACTGTCCACTATCTGATGACAGGATCAATAACTATCTGTCCACTGACATCACAGGTGGTGAACCGGGGTCCGCAGGTCAATGTAAACACAGGACTCCCCAGACACACCCCTGTCGTGTCTTTGGCTATGCCGGATTATGTGACATGACTTGCTAATCTATAAAATAATTCCTCCGTAAATAATATCACCTGATTGAGCTAATCATGTAAATGTAATTAACTAGAGTCGGGCACCACAAAATAAGATTTATCGAGCTGATATCTTCTGAATAAACTCTTAAAGACCTAGTAATATTTGACATCCATAGCAGTCAATATTAATCTTTATTTTACTTCAGTCTCATAATCTGAAAGTTGTAAATTATTTTATCTGCAAGAACCCTGGCTAACAATTTGAATCAGCAATACAAAATTGGGTATAATCATTTATTTACTAAATACCTAACTAATCACACATACACATAATTAAATCATAACTTGATTACAAATGACATCATAAAGGAAAACGTCCCTAGCGGGCTGAACAGATATGACAGCTGGTTACACAAAAGAAAAGGGCTGGGTTTGAGTGAAAGAGCAGGAAGACTGAGGGACAAAGGGAAGAAGCTGTGCTATCGTAAATACAGTATCTAATGCATTCTAAATTACCGCCCATTTGGAAAAGGAAAATGCAATAAATATTTACTCTGAGCTGCGCTTCGGTAGGTTGGTGGTAGATGGAATGCCGTGTTGCCAAACCGAGTCCTTTGAAGAACGTCTCTGGTTGTCAATTGGATATGTTGTAGTAACGTCGTTGTGTGATAGACGGGATACTCTGTCTGTTAC
>NC_092156.1:74936254-74941254 GCF_045791955.1 Oncorhynchus clarkii lewisi | reverse complement strand
CCCAAAAAATTTTAGATTTTTTTTGTTTATGTTTCCTTACTTTTTCAAAGTCACTGTGCATTTGCAATATGTTTTTTCACTATAGAATCATATTGCAAATGCACGTGCAACTGGTCACCCAAAAATAAAAATTTTGGATTTTTTTTGTTTATGTTTCCTTACTTTTTCAAAGTCACTGTGCATTTGCAATATGTTTCAATGGGCAGGTACCATCACGAATTTGTCATGCTCAAAATTTTTTAGATGTATTTTTTTTTGTTTCTTACTTTTTCAAAGTCACTGTGCATTTGCAATATGTTTTAAAGGGCAGGTACCATCACGAATTTGTCATGCTATAAAAATCTTGCAGGAATGTGAAATTGACTGGCCCGATGAACTCGGGATGGCTTTGCAGTGATTCTGGGTCATCTCAATCGCTCGTTTGGGTTGATTTCAGAATGTCGCTTTTGGTGATGTTTTTTCACTATAGGATCATATTGCAAATGTACAAGAGTCAAGTGGACAAGAGTCCATCAGTCAATTAGATATCATTCTGACCACCAAACTGATACAAACTGACACCAAACCCACTTTTTCCAACTCGTTTAGTAGCCAACTATTACATACTTCAGAGCTGGCCCAAAATTCACAACCCCTTCGGTTCAAACCATAAAAAAAACATAAAACACGTAGTTACGTTCTAGCTGCGGGTCCATTTCTTATGTTATGTGTTGGCCTAGCTGAGGCGACCCCGAATCCCAAGTTTCGGCTCGATAGGTCATTTGGTGTCCGAGAAAAACCCTAATTGGTGCTGAAAATCCACTATTTTCCATGACTTGCTACGGGGTCCTTGAATGAGCTATTGGACAGAAACGTTGGGGTCTGTCTATATGGGCCGAGACGTTTGCAATGCACCTAGTCTTGCGACTCTGGGACATTTCTAAATGTCGTCATTTTCGTGATGCAAAAATGAATTGAAGTTATTTCAAATGTACGAGGCTGTTTCTCGGTCCGAGAACCTTCTATAGCCACGTAACTCACCACGCACCATCTACGGAAGGTCTAGAACAGGTTTCTAAAGTTTCGGAACTCTAGGTCCGACGGTTCTTTTTTAGCTCCAACAAAGCTAACTATTGGAGCCACTGTCTGTCTCTACGCACCCCAATACGTCCCTCCTTCCAAGTTGTGTTTTAGTGTGATTTTTTTTTCCTTTGAATTTTTTGGGGAAAAATGACTGATTTACAGTTCATGGGGGTTGCCTAATCACACATATGAAGTTTTGGAAAGATCAGACTTTTTTAACCCTTCGAAACAGCCCCTGAGACACCAATTATACCAATTATAAATCAACACATATCCTCATTGGGGTATGCTGTTACAGAATCCTGAGTTTTAAGTCCTTACGTTAAGAATTGACTGATCTACACAGGGTTGAATGCACTATGTCTATAAAACTGCATGCAGTGTATGGGTAAACACTTTTAGGGGCATTTTAACCACTTCCGGTTGGTCCAGGAAGCTTAGAATCAACACAGGTAGACCTCATAGTGGCCTGATGGACTGGTACCGAAGACAGGTTCATACGGCATTCATAACCCACATAGGCCTCAGGTTGAAATTAGGGGTGCAGGCAATGTATTCCTATGGGGAGAGATGACACTGTAATCTGTGAGATCAAAAAACACTGTTTTACTGTTAAGGGTTAATGCCACACGGTCAAGGTTAGGCTTGTTCAGATCGGGAGGACCTTAGGAACATTCATGTGGTGCAATTTTTCTTCTCACTCTAACGGTTCTCTCACTGTCACCCAAAAGCAAATGACATTGTGGTGCAGGCTTCATTTTGGGCCTACTATTCTAATGCTCGCTGCGCCTAGACCGAGCGAGCTACGGTCAAGCGGGATATCTCGCTGAACTCGGTACGGCCTAGGGATTATGGTAATGCCATTTCCTGCTCTCTGTGTCTTTAAGCACCGCACTTTATCACTCCATCCTTCCTGTGTGTGTGTGAGGGAGCTTTTCTTTGACATCTGTTGGGATTAATGACTGATTTACAGTTCAGAAGGGTTACCTAGTCACACATATGAAGTTTTGGAGAGATGTGACTTTTTTAACCCTTCGAAACAGAGAGTGTGACCCAATTAAAGGCACTTCCGGTTGGCACAGGAAGCTATAAGTAAACACATGTCTTGATTTACATAGCCACTTACAGAATCCCGAGTTTTAAGTCTTTACGTTAAGAATTGACTGATCTACACAGGGTTGAATGCACTATGTCTATCAAACTGCAGGCAGTGTATGGGTAAACACTTTTAGGGGCATTTTAACCACTTCCGGTTGCTCCAGGAAGCTTAGATTCGACACAGGTAGATCTCATAGTGGCCTGATGGACTGGTACCGAAGACAGGTTCATACGGCATTCATAACCCATATAGGCTTCAGGTTGAATTTTGTGGTGCAGGCTATGTATTCCTATGGGGAGAGATGTCACTGTAATCTGTGAGATCAAAAAACCCTGTTTTACTGTGAAGGGTTAATGCCACACGGTCAAGGTTAGGCTTGTTCAGATCGGGAGGACCTTAGGAACATTCATGTGGTGGAATTGTGCTTCTCACCCTAACGGTTCTCTCACTGCCACCCAAAATCAAATGACATTGTGGTGCAGGCTTCATTTTGGGCCTTCTTTTTTTCAAGTTTGCTGCACTCAGAACGAGCTACGGTCAAGCGGGGCGTCTCCTTGAACTCGGCACAGTCTGGAGACTATGGTGATGCCATTTTTTGTCTTGATTTCAGACTGACATTTTGGTGATGGTCCCTCTCCGTTTAAACATATTGCAAATGCACAAAAGTCAACTAGCAAGTCAGTGTCCATCAATCAATTAGATGTCATTATGACACCAAACGGATATCAATTGACACCAAACCCACTTTTTCCTACTCATTTAGAAGCCAACTATCACATATGTCAGAGCAGGCCCATAATTCACAGCGCCTTCGGTTTAAAACATAATAAAAAGGTAAAACACATAGTTACGTTCTAGCTGCGGGTCCAGTTCGGACATTATGTGAAGGCCTATGTGAGGCGACCCCGAATCCCGAGTTTCGGCTCGATAGGTCATTTGGTGTCCGAGAAAAACCCTAATTGGTGCTGAAAATCCACTTTTTTCCATGCCTTGCTACGGGGTCCTTGAACGAGCTATCGGACAGACACGTCGGGGTCTGTCTCTATGGACCGAGCCGGTTTCAATGCACCTAGCCTTGCGTCTCTGAGACTTTTCTAAACGTCGTCATTTTCGTAATGGTCAAAATGAATTGAAGGTATTGCAAATGTACGAGGCTGTTTCTCGGTCCGAGAACCGTCTAGAGCCACGTAACTCACCACGCACCATCGACCGGAGGTCTAGAACAGGTTTCTAAAGTTTCGGAACTCTAGGTCTGACGGTTCTTTTTTAGCTCCAACAAAGCTAACTATTGCAGCCACTGTCTGTCTCTACGCACCCCAATACGTCCCTCCATCCAAGGTGTGTTTTAGTGTGATTTTTTTTTCCTTTGATTTTTTTTTGGAAAAATGACTGATTTACAGTTCATGGGGGTTGCCTAATCACACATATGAAGTTTTGGAAAGATCAGACTTTTTTAACCCCTCGAAACAGCCCCTGAGACACCAGTTATGGCACTTCCGGTTGGCACAGGAAGCTATAAATCAACACATATCCCCATTGGGGTATGCTGTTACAGAATCCTGAGTTTTAAGTCCTTACGTTAAGAACTGACTGATTTACACAGGGTTGAATGCACTATGTCTGTCAAACTGCAGGCAGGGTATGGGTAAACACTTTTAGGGGCATTTTAACCACTTCAGGTTGGTCCAGGAAGCTCAGAATCAACACAGGTAGACCTCATAGTGGCCTGATGGACTGGTACCGAAGACAGGTTCATACGGCATTCATAACCCATATAGACTTCAGGTTGAAATTAGGGGTGCAGGCAATGTATTCCTATGGGGAGAGATGACACTGTAATCTGTGAGATCAAAAAACACTGTTTAACTCTTAAGGGTTAATGCCACACGGTCAAGGTTAGGCTTGTACAGATCGGGAGGACCTTAGGAACATTCATGTGGTGGAATTTTTCTTCTCACCCTAACGGTTCTCTCACTGTCACTCAAAAGCAAATGACATTGTGGGGCAGGCTTCATTTTGGGCCTACTTTTCTAATGGTCGTTGCGCTTAGACCGAGCGAGCTACGGTCAAGCGGGATAGCTCGTTGAACTCAGCACAGTCTGGAGACTATGGTGATGCCATTTTTTGTGTTGATTTCAGAATGCCATTTTGGTGATGGTCCCTCTCCGTTTAAACATATTGCAAATGCACAAAAGTCAACTAGCAAGTCAGTGTCCATCAGTCAATTAGATGTCATTATGACACCAAACCCACTTTTTACTACTCATTTAGAAGCCAACTATCACATATGTCAGAGCAGTCCCATAATTCACAGCGCCTTTAGTTTAAAACATAATAAAAAGGTAAAACACATAGTTACGTTCTAGCTGCGGGTCCAGTTCGGACATTATGTGAAGTCCTATGTGAGGCGACCCCGAATCCCGAGTTTCGGCTCGATAGGTCATTTGGTGTCCGAGAAAAACCCTAATTGGTGCTGAAAATCCACTTTTTTCCATGCCTTGCTACGGGGTCCTTGAACGAGCTATCGGACAGAAACGTTGGGGTCTGTCTCTATGGGCCGAGCCGGTTTCAATGCACCTAGCCTTGCGTCTCTGAGACTTTTCTAAACGTCGTCATTTTTGTAATGGTCAAAATGAATTGAAGGTATTGCAAATGTACGAGGCCGTTTCTCGGTCCGAGAACCGTCTAGAGCCACGTAACTCACCACGCACCATCGACCGGAGGTCTAGAACAGGTTTCTAAAGTTTCGGAACTCTAGGTCTGACGGTTCTTTTTTAGCTCGAACAAAGCTAACTATTGCAGCCACTGTCTGTCTCTACGCTCCCCAATACGTCCCTCC
>NC_092156.1:74851254-74931254 GCF_045791955.1 Oncorhynchus clarkii lewisi | reverse complement strand
GGAAAGCAGACTGAAACAGGTTTTTTTCTAGGATATTGCCTGTGCTTAGCTCAATTCTATGATTTTATTTTATCCTGAAAAACTCCCCAGTCCTTTAAAATTACAAGCATACTGATGCACATGATGCAGCCGCCACTATGATTAAAAATATTGAGAGAAGTACTCAGTGATGTTTTGTGTTGGATTGCCGACCTGTATTCAGTACAAAAAGTGAATTGCTTTGACAATTTTATTTTTGCAGTATTACTTTAGTGCCTTGTTGCAAACAGTTTTGGAATCTATTTTTTTCTGTGCAAGCCTGTACCTTTTCAGTCTGTCAGGTAGGTTAGTATTGTGGAGTAACTACAATGTTGATCCATCCTCAGATATCACCCTTCCGTATCTGTGGAGAAATTTGGCAGAGCTAGAGGGGTGTTTTTCATACCATGAGACATCCTGAAAATAGGTCTTCTCACAAAATCTTACGTAGCGTCCGAATGATTTGACCTATAAACTATTATGACCTATAAACTATTATGACCTACAAACTATTATAGACTATAAACTATTTTGACCTACAAACTATTATGACCTACAAACTATTTTGACCTATAAACTATTATGACCTACAAACTATTATGACCTATAAACTATTTTGACCTACAAACTATTATGACCTATAAACTATTATAGACTATAAACTATTATGACCTATAAACTATAATGACCTATAAACTATTATGGCCTATAAACTATTATAACCTATATATTATTATAAACTATATATTATTATAACCTACAAACTATAATGACCTATAAACTATTATGACCTATAAACTATTATGACCTATAAACTATTATAACCTATAAACTATTATAACCTATATATTATTATAACCTATAAACTATAATGACCTACAAACTATTATGACCTATAAACTATTATGACCTATAAACTATTTTGACCTACAAACTATTATGACCTATAAACTATTATAGACTATAAACTATTATGACCTACAAACTATAATGACCTATAAACTATTATGACCTATAAACTATTATAACCTATAAACTATTATAACCTATATATTATTATGGCCTATAAACTATTATAACCTATATATTATTATGGCCTATAAACTATTATAACCTATAAACTATTATAACCTATAAACTATTATAACCTATAAACTATTATAACCTATATATTATTATAACCTATAAACTATAATGACCTATAAACTATTATGACCTATTAACTATTATGACCTACAAACTATTATAGACTATAAACTATTAGGACCTATAAACTATTATGACCTATAAACTATTATAAACTTTAAACTATAATGACCTATAAACTATTATAACCAACAAACTATTATAGACTATAAACTATTATTTACTATAAACTATTATGGCCTATAAACTATTATGGCCTACAAACTATTATAACCTACAAACTATTATAACCTATAAACTATTATAACCTATAAACTATAATGACCTATAAACTATAATGACCTATAAACTATTATGACCTATAAACTATTATAACCAACAAACTATTATAGACTATAAACTATTATAACCTATAAACTATTATAACCTATAAACTATTATGACCTACAAACTATTATAGACTATAAACTATTATGACCTATAAACTATTATGACCTATAAACTATAATGACCTATAAACTATTATGGCCTATAAACTATTATAACCTATATATTATTATAAAATATATATTATTATAACCTACAAACTATAATGACCTATAAACTATTATAACCTATAAACTATTATAACCTATATATTATTATAACCTATAAACTATTATAACCTATATATTATTATAACCTATATATTATTATGGCCTATAAACTATTATAACCTATAAACTATTATAACCTATATATTATTATAACCTATAAACTATAATGACCTATAAACTATTATGACCTATTAACTATTATGACCTACAAACTATTATAGACTATAAACTATTATAACCTATAAACTATTATAACCTATAAACTATTATGACCTATAAACTATTATAACCTATAAACTATTATGACCTATAAACTATTATGACCTATAAACTATTATAACCAACAAACTATTATAGACTATAAACTATTATAACCTATAAACTATTATGACCTATAAACTATTATAACCTATAAACTATTATGGCCTACAAACTGTTATAACCTACAAACTTTTATAACCTATAAACTATAATGACCTATAAACTATTACAGACTACAAACTAATATAACCTATAAACTATTATGACCTACAAACTATTATAACCTATAATTTATTATGACCTATAAACTATTATGACCTACAAACTAATATAACCTATAATTTATTATGACCTATAAACTATTATGACCTATAAACTATTATAACCTATAATTTATTATGACCTATAAACTATAATGACCTATAAACTATTATGACCTATAAACTATTATAACCTACAAACTATTATATCCTACAAACTATTATAACCTAATAGTTTATAGACTACAAACTGTTATGACCTATAAACTATTGTGTTGTTCAATGTGTTTCTATTGGCTAATAGCAGTAATGACTACCTGTTATTCAATGTGTTTCTATTGGCTAATAGCGGAAATGCCAAATTCTATGCATCATGCAATCATTTTTTTCAATAATTTTTTTATACTTAAAATTATAAATCAAATAGCTAAATAATCCTTGGTATCTTAAAACAATTCCATATGTCGGCTCAGACCCTCCCCCACCACCCCCGGCTTAGACTCTAGAGGGTTAATCACTATAATTGCACACAAAGGGATTCATTGCAACTTATTATGTGACATGTTAAGCAAATGATTCATGAGCTTATTTAGGTTGAAGTGGTTGAAGACTTATTGAATAAAGACATTTCAGATTTTCATTTTATATATATATATATATATATATATATATATATATATATATATATATATATATATATATATACAGTTGAAGTCGGAAGTTTACATACACCTTAGCCAAATACATTTAAACTCAGTTTTTCTTGTAAAAATTCCATGTTTTAGGTCAGTTAGGATCACCACTTTATTTTAAGAATGTGAAATGTCAGAATAATAGTAGAGAGAACGATTTATTTCATCTTTTATTTCTTTCATCACATTCCCAGTGGGTCAGAAGTTTACATACAGTCAATTAGTATTTGGTTGCATTGCATTTACATTGTTTAATTTGGGTCAAACGTTTCGGGTAGCCTTCCACAAGTTTCTCACAATAAGTTGGGTAAATTTTGGCCCATTCCTCCTGACAGATCTGGGGTAATTGAGTCAGGTTTGTAGGCCTCCTTGCTCGTACAAGCTTTTTCAGTTCTGCCCACAACTTTTCTATGTTATTGAGTTCAGGGCTTTGTGATGGCCACTCCAATACCTTGACTTTGTTGTCCTTAAGCCATTTTGCAACATTTTTGGAAGTATGTTTGGGATCATTGTCCATTTGGAAGACCTATTTGCTACCAAGCTTTAACAAGACTGATGTCTTGAGATGTTGCTTCAATATATCCACATAATTTATTTTCCTCATGATGCCATCTATTTTGTGAAGTGCACCAGTCCCTCCTGCAGCAAAGCACCCCCACAACATGATGCTGCCACCCCGGTGCTTCACAGTTGGGATGGTCTTCTTTGGCTTGCAAGCTTCCCCTTTTTCTCGCCAAACAGTTCTATTTTTGTTTAATCGGACCAGAGGACATTTCTCCAAAAAGTACAATCTTTGTCCCCATGTGCAGTTGCAAACCGTAGTCTGGCTTTTTATGGTGGTTTTGGAGCAGTTTCTTACTGAGCAGCCTTTCAGGTTATGTCGATATAGGACGTCGTTTTACTGTGGACATAGATACTCTTGTACCTGTTTCCTCCAGCATCTACACATGGTCCTTTGCTGTTGTTCTGGGATTGATTTGCACTTTTCATACCAAAGTACGTTCATCTCTAGGAGACAGAACGTGTCTCCTTCCTGAGGGGTATGACCGCTGTGTGGTCCCATGGTGTTTATAGTTGCGTACTATTGTTTGTACAGATGAACGTGGTACCTTCAGTCGTTTGGAAATTGATTTCTTGGCTGATTTGTTTTGATTTTCCTATGATGTCAAGCAAAGAGGCACTGAGTTTGAAGGTAGGCCATGAAATACATCCACATCCAATGGACTCAAATGATGTCATTTAGCCTATCAGAAGCTTCTAAAGCCATTGCATAATTTTCTGGATTTTTTTCTGGAATTTTCCAAGCTGTTTAAAGGCACAGTCAATTTAGTGTATGTGAACTTCTGGCCCACTGGAATTGTGATACAGTGAATTATAAGTGAAATAAACAATTGTAAGAAATTGTTGGAAAAATTACTTGTGTCATGCACCACATAGATGTCCTAACCGACTTGCCAAAACTATAGTTTGTTAACAAGAAATTTGTGGAGTTGTTGAGAGTTTTAATGACTCCAGTTTTAAAAGAGTTTTAATGACTCCAACCTATGTGTATGTAAACTTCTGACTTCAAATGTATATATATATATATATATATATTAAACATAAATCCTCTTTGACATAATGAGGTATTGTGTGCAGGTCAGTGACAAAACATAATTTTTACACAGTGCATTCAGAAAGTATTCATACCCCTAGACTTTTTCCACATTTTGTTACGTTACAGCCTTACTCTCAAAATGTATTAAATCCACAAACAAAATCAATCCACACACAAAACCAAATTGACAAAGCAATAACAGGTTTTTAGACATTTTTGCAATGTATTACAAAAACAAACACAGAAATACATTATTTACATAAGTAAACAGAACCTTTACTATGAGACTCAAAATTGAGCTCAGATGCATCTTGTTTCCATTAATCATCCTTGAGATGTTTCTACAACTTCCCTGGAGTCCACCTGTGGTAAATTCAATTGATTCAACATGATTTAAAAAGGCACACACCTGTCTATATAAAAGTCCCACAGTTGACAGTGCATGTCAGAGCAAAAACCAAACCATGCGGTCGAAGGAATTGTGTTGAGGCACAGATCATTTTTTCAGCATTGGAGGTCCCAAAGAACACAGTGGGCTCCATTATTCTGAAATGGAAGAAGTTTGGAACCACCAAGACTATACCTAGAGCCACCAGGCCAAACTGAGCATCGGGGAAGAAGGGCCTTGGTCAGGGAGGTGACAAAGATCCCGATGGTCACTCTGATAGATCTCTATGAGTTCTCTATGGGGAGATGGGAGAACCTTCCAGAAGGACAACCATCTCTGCTGCATTCCACCAATCATGATTTTATGGTAGAGTGGCCAGACGGAAGCCACTTCTCAGTAAAAGGCACATGACAGCTCGCTTGGAGTTTGCCAAAAAGGCACCTAAAGACTCTCAGACCATGAGAAAGAAGATTCTCTGGTCTGAAGAAACCAAGATTGAGCTCAGTGACAAAGTCCAGAGCTATGTGTGACCAGGGGCGATGGGGTATAGGAAGAGGTTGAAGAAGACCATTAGTGGGTTTAGTGGAGGTTTTGTTCCGGGCACAGACCGAGCAGGTTGAGACAAACTCCCGGGCATCTCTCTCTATGAGAAAGCACTGACGCAGAAAGGCGAACCAGTGTTGTCGGCGGTGAACTGGCGGGAGAGGGCGTCAGGCTTGGTATTCCTAGAACCGGGGCGATAAGGTGTGAAATTGAATCTACCGAAGAAGAACGCCCAGCTGGCTTGTCGGGAGTTTATACGTTTGGCTGTCTGGATGTAGGACAGATTTTTATGGTCAGTCCACACGATGAAGGGGGGGGGGGGTAACAGAGCCCTCCAGCCAGTGACACTAAACATCAAGAGGCAGCTTAACTGCCAGCAGTTCCCAATTACCGACGTCAAAATTCCTCTCTGCAGGTGAGAGCTTACGGGAAAAGAATGCACATGGGTGGACCTTCTGATCAGAGTGGGAACGTTGAGACAGAACAGTACCTCCCCCGGTGTCGGAGGCGTCCACCTCCATGATGAACTATAGTTCGGGGTCTGGCTGAGTGAGGAGTGGAGGGGGAGGTGAGAGTGGTGAGAGGTGCTGCCAGACGTCTGTAGTTGAGGATGAAACGTCTGTAAAAATTGGCAAACCCCAGGAAATGCTATATCTGCTTCGGGTTAGAGGGCGTAGGCAACTCTGTGACTGTCATGTCTTGGTGGGGTCCATACGTAACTCCCCCTGTGCAATAATACAACACAGGAAAGACACAGAGGAAGCATGGAACTCACATTTCTCAGCTTTGACAAAAAGCCGTTGCAGAACTTGGCGAAAGTGTTGCTGGTGAGACTCAGGGTCCTTAGGGAAACACTCGGAACGTCATCCACAAAGACAAAAACGAAGCGTCCAATCACATCCCTCAGCACATCATTGACCAGGTTCTGGAAAACAGCAGGGGCGTTAGTAAGACCTAAAGGCATGTCCAAATACTCAGTGGCCAAGTGGTGTGTTAAACGCAGTTACCACTCGTCCCCCTCTCCGATGCGCACAAGGTGGTAGCCATTCCGGAGGTCCAGTTTGGTGAACACAGTGGCACTATGGAAGGGAAAAGCAGAAGTGATGAGTGTGCAAGGATACTTGTTCTTCACTGTGATGTTATTCAGCCCACGGAAGTCTATGCACGGCCTCAGTGACCCATCCTTCTTCACAAAGAAAAACTCAGCACCCACCGGGGAGGAAGAAGGCCTGATAAGTCCTGCAACCAGGGAGTCCTGGACGTACCTCTCCATGGCCTCCTGCTCAGGGCGAGAGAGGTAATACAACTGGCTACAGGGGAGAGGAGCTCCAGGCTGGAGGTCGATGGTGCAGTTGTACGGCCGATGAGGCGGCAGCGACAGGGCGTGGTGCTTGCTGAACACAGGAGATAGATCGTGATACTCTGAAGGAACTGATGACAGGTCAGGAGGTTCTGGAATGGCGGCACAGACAAGGCAGGGGCAAGGGCAGAATGTAGACAATTCTAGTGACAAAATTAATTCCAAGTGGTTACCCTTCCAGCGGTCCAGTCGATCTGAGGTTTGTGCATCTTTAACCATGGATGGCCAAGAACCAGGGGAGAGTGAGGACAGTTGATTATGTGGAAAGTGATCATTTCCTGGTGGTTTCCAGAGAGATGCAGGATGACAGGGACGGTCCTCTCCCAGACACGGGCAAGGACCTGTCCGTTGAGAGCGTTGGCTTCGAGGGGTGAATCGAGTGTCGTTGTGTCGTTACCCAGGCCCAACTGGGTAACGACACCAGGGTCCAGGAAACTCTCGTCGGCGCCTGAGTCGATAATAGCAGGCATGGGAAAAGGCCTGACTCTGCCACACGAGGGGCGCCATCAAGCAGGGGTCTGGGGAGTCTGGGGGAGAGATGGGCAGGCGATTTGGCTCAACGGTAGGTTCCCCACTACTGCCGAGCCACCACTTTTGCTGGACGCAGGGAACAAGTGGAGACAAAATGACCAACCTGGCCACAGTATAGGCAGCTTCTATGGACACAAAAGTAGACACAAATACAACTCTGATAATAATTTGTTCTGCAGTGTTTTGTCAGTGGTGGAAGAGATACTCTGGAGCTGCTGCAGTGTGTCTGGGGCTGCTGTGGGTTCTCCTACTGGCTGGGATCATAAGCAGCTTCTAGTGCTGATTCACCACTGCCTCTCCTCTGGAGAGAGACGAGCTGCACGGAGGCAGACAGTCAGGAAGGAAATCTTGACCCGTTCACTAGCATAAGAGTTGGGCTGTTGCTCGAATACTGGTGAACATTGTACCAAAAAGGCTCTGTATGTAGATTGATGAAGACAATGTTTATGGATGAGGGAAAAAACAATTGAATCCATTTTAGAATAAGGCTGTAACGTAACAAAATGTATAGAAAGTCAAGAGGTCTGAAAACTTTCCAAATGCTCTGTAGCCATGTTATTTAGACTTGTTATTCTTCTTCGTTTATTCACTGTGTATTTATTTATTGTGTCACTATTTTAAATGTTGTATATTTAACTCTGCATTGTTGGAAAAGTCTGTTGCTTACGAAGCAAATGACAAATTACGTTTATTTTGATTGAAATAGGTGCCGGCAATCATTTTGGGTGCCTGAACTCTGCACTATGTTTAAGCCAATATTCTGTAAGTAGTTCTGGAAGTCAAGCAGTAGAATATGTGAGGTTCTGGAACTCAGTGCTGGTGTTCTGTCCCTTGTCAATCTTGTGTATTTCCCTCAGTGATTCAAACAGCAAATGGACACAAAATTAGACACAAATACGGCAAGTTTTTATGGTAATAATTTGTGTTTCAGTGTCTTGTCAGTGGTGGAAGAGAAACTCTGGAGCTGCTGCAGTGTGTCTGGGGCTGCTGTGTGTTCTCCTACTGGCTGGGATCATAGGCCTGTTTCTCTACCGTGAGTTTGACATGTTCTCACTCAAACATTCTTCATCATCAGTGGTGTAATGACCAGGGATCAATTACATTTATATTCCAGTCAATTACATTGTGACAATACACCAAATTCCACTGTTACCTTGTTCACTGATCGTATTATTTCACAGAGAGAAACGAATTGACATGTTACAACACCCCGACCAAAGAGAGAGACCAGGTACAGACCAGCGGCAACAACCTGACCGAAGATAGAGACCAGCTACAGACCAGTTACAACACCCTGACCAAAGAGAGAGACCAGCTACAGAAAGAGATAGAACGTCTGAAAAATCCTTTAGTTGAGCAAGGTGAGTCAAAATGTCTAATGACTGTTCTGTTTGACTGTCTCTGTATCAGTACACAGGTCACTTACAAACAAGCACATTAACTTATATTATATTAAAAATGTATAACTAATGTTAGTACCTGTCTTCCTTGAGTGTTTGATTGATACTTAATTAAATGTTGTATTAAAGTGACTAAAGCAGGAAATGTTCAACTTATAGTGTGTCCGCGAGGATGGAAGAAGCTTGGTAGCAGTTGTTACTACGTCTCTACTGAGAAAAAATCCTGGGAGGAGAGCAGACAGGACTGCAGAAATAGAGGAGCAGACCTGGTTGTCATCAAGAACCAAGAACAACAGGTGTGTGTGGTACAGAGAAATAAGAGAGGGAGCTAGAGAGAGTGACAGAGAAAGAGTGAGAGAGAGATTGACAGACAGACAGAGAGATTAACAGACAGTAAATCTCAGTAAAACCATGAATACAAATTCTGTCTAGACACCATTGCCCAAAACAATACTACATCCCTACGTCTCTACTGAGAAAAAATCCTGGGAGGAGAGCAGACAGGACTGCAGAAATAGAGGAGCACACCTGGTGGTCATCAAGAGCCAAGAACAACAGGTGTGTGTGTAGAGAGAGAGAGAGACAGGGATGCAGCTTAATACCCTCCCTCTTCATGTATATCAAAGAATTGGTGAGGGCACTAGAGCAGTCTGCAGCCCCGGTCTTCACCATCCTAGAATCTGAAGTCAAATGTTTTCTGATGATCTGGTGCTTCTGTCACCAACCGAGGAGGGCCTACAGCAGCACCTAGATCTTCTGCACAGATTCTGTCAGACCTGGGCCCTGACAGTAAATGTCAGTAAGACAAAAATAATGGTGTTCCAAAAAAAGGTCCAGTCGCCAGGACAAATACAAATTCCATCTAGACACTGTTGCCCTAGAGCACACAAAAAAACTATACTTACCTCGGTCTAGACATCAGCGCCACAGGTAACTTGCACAAAGCTGTCAACGATCTGAGAGACAAGGTAAGAAGGGCCTTCTATGCCATCAAAAGGAACATAAAATTCACATACCAATTAGGATCTGGCAAAAAAAAAATGAATCAGTTATTCAGTTATTGCACTTTATGAGGTCTGGTTTGTCCTTCATGGTTGTAAGGTCTGGGGTCCGCTCACCAACCAAGAATTCACAAAATTGGACCAACATCAAATTGAGACTCTGCATGCATCATTCTTAAAGAAATATCCTCTGTGTACAACGTAAAACACCAAACAATGCACGCAGATCAGAATTAGCCTTCCATAACAAAGCCATCACCTACAGAGAGATGAACCTTGAGAAGAGTCCCCTAAGCAAGCTGGTCCTGTGGCTCTGTTCACAAACACAAACACACCCCACAGAACCCCAGAACCCCAGGACAGCAACACAATTACACCTTACCAAATCATAAGAAAACAAAAAAAAGATGATTACTTGACACATTAGAAAGTAAGTAAATCTAGAATGCTTTTTGGCTCTAAACAGAGAGTACACAGGAGCAGAATACCTGACCACTGTGACTGACCAAAACTTAAGGAAAGACTCAGTGAGCATAGCCTTGCTATTGAGTGTCGACTTCCCCCGAAGTTGGTGCCTCTCCTTGTTCGGGCGTCACCGGCTTTCTAGCCTCCACCGATCTACATTTATTTGTCCATTTGTTTTGTCTGTATTGTACACACCTGGTTCCCATAACGTTTGAATTATTTCCCTATGGAGCCATCATGGTTTTGTGTGTGTTTATTGTTGTCAGTTGTCTCGTTTATGTGTTCTGGATATTCATTCTCCTTGTTGGAAGATTATTTTTGAGTAAAGTTACTATTATTACTAATTTCTGTGTCCTGCGCCTGACTCCGCCTTACCCACATCACCTAGACTGACATTGAGAAAGGCCGCCATAGGCAGACATGGCTCTCAAGAGAAGACAGGCGATGTGCTCACTGCCCACAAAACGAGGTGGAAACTGAGCTGTAATTCCTAACCTCCTGCCCAATGTATGACCATATTAGAGACACATATTTCCCTCAGATGCACAGATGCACAAAGAATTTGAAAACAAACAAATTTTGATAAACTCCCATATCTACTGGGTGAAATTCCACAGTGTGACATCACAGCAGCAAGATGTGTGACCTGTTGCCACGAGAAAAGGGCAACAAGTGAAGAACAAACACCATCATAAAAACAACCAAAAATTAAGTTTATTTATTTTCCCATTTGTAGTTTACCTACTTGCACATAATATGGCTTTTGAGCTTCATTGTTTTGGAACTTTTGTAATGTTTAATGTTCATTTTTTATGTTTATTATCTAGACATGATGTTCACATGCCAACAAAGCCCTTAAATTGATAGAGAGAGAGAGAGAGAGAGAGAGAGAGAGAAAAGGAATGGCTATTTTTTAACAATGTTGTCTCTCTCCCACAACTGCAGACATTAGTCAATTGGTTATGCGGGGTAAAGAACTATGTCTGGATTGGTCTGACTGACTCTGTTTCTGAGGGGACCTGGAAATGGGTGGACGACACACCACTGACCAGAAAGTAAGACATTAATGAATCCTGTGTCACTATGACATCACTGTCTGGAGTATTAGGTTTGGAGTGGACATCCTGATTCTCCTGCAGGTATTGGAACAGTGGACAGCCTGATTCTATGTGTTGTTTCTCCTACAGGTATTGGAACAGTGGACAGCCTGATTCTGTGTTGTTTCTTCTACAGTTATTGGAACAGTGGACAGCCTGATTCTATGTGTTGTTTCTCCTACAGGTATTGGAACAGTGGACAGTCTGATTCTGTGTTGTTTCTTCTACAGGTATTGGAACAGTGACAGTCTGATTCTATGTGTTGTTTCTTCTACAGTTATTGGAACAGTGACAGCCTGATTCTATGTGTTGTTTCTTCCACAGTTATTGGAACAGTAAAGAGCCTAATGGTGGTGGAGCAGAGAACTGTGTGTATTTCTACTCTTGGTCAGCAGACACAGGAGAATGGTGGGACTATTACTGTTACTATCAATACAGATGGATCTGTGAGAAATAGGATTCATCCTCGGTACTCTCTGAACTGCTAAATAAGATTATGCTCAGTACTATATATCGTAAACTATTTTCTGCTTATTCAATTTACCTTGTCAAGAACATACAAAATATAACAAGACAAATGTAGAATACATTATAATAAAACTATATGCAATAACAATACAATGACTTGATAAGAGAAGGACTGTTCTGTCTGTTGTTGAGGAAATTCACCACTAAGGAATTCACAGTCACAGAGGTTCACTGACTCAATACAATCCTAATGTTAATGTTTATTATTAATACTTTTTACTTTAGTCTACTTGCTAAATATTTGTCTTAACTCTTCCCGAACTGCACTGTTTGTTAAGGGTTTGTAAGTCAGCATTTCACAGTAAAGTCTACACTTGTTGTATTCGTGGCATGTGACAAATAAAGTTTGATTTGATTTGAAGTCATTGAAGCACGGTTGGTTCCTGCATGAGACTGACTGATACCACACCAGTCTTCTTACCTTGACACTGAGATACTCCTTTTGGTTCCCAGAGCAATGTTCTGGGTGTACTGGGAAAATGCTTGTACAGTGAGTGTAAGGGATGTCGTCCTCCTCTTCTGAGGAGGAGTAGCGAGAAAGATTGGAGGACCAAAGCGCAGCTTGGTAAGTGTTTCATGATGATTTTAATTAAAGAAAGCACTGAACACTGAATCAAAACAATAAATTATGACGTGAATTTACCAAACCGAAACAGTACCGTGTGGCCCAAACACTCACACGGAAACAAACACCCACAATCCAAAAGTGAAACCCAGGCTACCTAAGTATGATTCTCAATCAGGGACAACAATTGACAGCTGCCTCCGATTGAGAACCAAAAACCAACATAGAAAAACAAACAGACTGCCCACCCCAAATCACGCCTCTGACCATACTAAAACAAAGACAAAAACAAAGGAACAAATGTCATAACGTGACAGTGAGAGTGTTGATTCCTCCCATGTACAGTCAATCAGTTACTCGCATGAATCCAACCAAGTTGGTTATTAGAAAAGCAGCATTATTCTAAACATACGAGTGGATAAACAGAGAGAAAATGTCACACTCTATTATATAATAGTAGATCTAACATGGAGTCTAGAAGGACTGTTCTCTACTGTATAATAGTTGATCTAACATGGAGTCTAGAAGGACTGTTCTCTACTGTATAATTAGTTGATCTAAAATGGAGTCTAGAAGGACTGTTCTCTACTGTATAATAGTTGATCTAACATGGAGTCTAGAAGGACTGTTCTCTACTGTATAATAGTAGATCTAACATGGAGTCTAGGACTGTTCTCTACTGTATAATAGTAGATCTAACATGGAGTCTAGAGGGACTGTTCTCTACTGTATAATAGTAGATCTAACATGGAGTCTAGAAGGACTATTCTCTACTGTATAATAGTTGATCCAACATGGAGTCTAGATGGACTGTTCTCTACTGTATAATAGTTGATCTAACATGGAGTCTAGAAGAACTGTTCTCTACTGTATAATAGTTGATCCAACATGGAGTCTAGATGGACTGTTCATCTGTATCATATAATCTCTGACACTTTAAGACTGAAAATGTGAATGTATATCTGGTTTCAGTCAACTCTTTTTAACTCCGGATCTGGGAGAATTGTCATCAACTGACACTAATTAGCATAACGCAACGGACAATGAATATTACTAGAAAATATTCATATTCATGAAATCACAAGTGAAATATATTGAAACACAGCTTAGCCTTTTGTTAATCACCCTGTCATCTCAGATTTTGAAATTATGCAGTCAAAGCAAGACAAGCATTTGTGTAAGTTTATCGATAGCCTAGCATAGCATTATGCCTAGCTAGCAGCAGACAACCTGGTCACGAAAATCAGAAAAGCAATCATATTAAATAATTTACCTTTGATGAGCTTCGAATGTTTTCACTCATGAGACTCCCAGTTAGATAGCAAATGTTCCTTTCTTCCAAATATATTATTTTTGTAGCCGAAATAACTCTGTTAGTTCTTCAATGTAATATCGACAGAAACATGGCAAACATTGTTTATAATCAATCCTCAAGGTGTTTTTCAAATATCTATTCGATAATATATCAACCGGGACAGCTGTATTTTCTGTAAGACCGGGAGGAAAAATAGCTACCTCTGTCTATTACGCAAGAATTGAGAGCCCTCAGCCGTCCACTTACGCAATGTAGTCGTTTTGCCCCCTAGTTTCAAGAGGCTAGACCCATGTGCAGACTGTGTAGAGGTAACAATGTTTATTGTAACAAAAGGGGCAGGCAAACGACAGGTCAAGGCGGGCAGGGGTCGATAATCCAGAGTAGGGGCAAAGGTACAGGACGGCAGGCAGGCTCAGGCAGAGTGGTCAGGCAGGCAGGCTCGGAGTCAGGACAGGCAGGGGTCAAAACCAGGAGGGCGAGAAAAGAGAGACTGGAAAAAGCAGGCGCTGAGACACTAAACGCTGATAGTCTTGAACAAACAAGATGAACTGGCACAGACAGAAAACAGGTATAAATACCCAGGGGATAATTGGGGAAGATGGGCAACACCTGGAGGAGGGTGGAGAAAAGCACAAGGACAAGGTGAAACAGATCAGGGCGTGACACAATATTTGTTTTACAAACACACACACATACAAACATACATACACACACACACACATACACACACTAACAAACACACAAACACACATTGAAAAGCACCAATGCACATAACCCGCCCACCTGAGAATCTGCTTTTCAGCCATCTATTTCCTGTGTTTCAGATTCGCAAAATCCATGTCATGATTTTAGCATGTAAATCTTGGTGGGGAAAACTTAACAACTCACAAGTTCTCATTTGCAACTGCGACCTGTCCAAGATAAAGCATAGCAGTTCGACACATACAACAACACAGAGTTACACATGGAATGAACAAAACATGCAGTCAATAATACAGTAGAAAAAAAGAAAACAAAGTCTTTATACAGTGAGTGCAAATTCGGTCAAATAAGGGAGTTAAGGCAATAAATAGGCAATGGTGGCGAAGTAATTACAATATGGCAATTAAACACTGGAATGGTAGATGTGCAAAAGATGGATGTGCAAGTAGAGATACTGTGGTGCAAAAGGAGCAAAATAAATACGGTATGGGGATGAGGTAGACAGATGGGCTGTATACAGATGGGCTATGAACAGGTGCAGTGATCTGTGAGCTGCTCTGACAGCTGGTTCTTAAAGCTAGTGAGGGAATCTCCCATCTCCCAGTTTGTCCATAAGGCCTATGTTTATTCCCTTTGCAATATATGATCATAGGAAGTCGGCTTCCGAAACCAAAAGTCAGTGAACCATGGCCAAATGGCATAAGAAATGTTCAAATGCCATACATACGTATTGAAAGTACCAAATCAGGATGTTATGTCCATTTGCCATATATGATCATAGGAAGTCAGCTTCCGAACCCAAAAGTCAGTAAACCATGTCAAAATGACATAAGAAATGTCCAAATGGCATTTATACTGACCAAATGATATATATCCTTATGTTAAGCCCTGAATCAACCTAGAAGGTCTATTTGTCATGTTTGATCATACGAAGTCATAGGAAGTAAGAATTTGATACAATGAGAGAGAAGTGGGAAGAAGATTTGTTTTAAATGTCCAAAATGACCAAGGGCACCCTCTATTGGTTGGGCACAGGTGGGGGTAAGAAGCATTTTAAAAAATGCTTCTGGTTCAGGTAACCAGGCGCATGGCTGTCCATTAGCAATGTCTTACAATGGGCTTTTACCATCACAAAATTGACATGCAGTAATATACTGCAGAAATTACCAATTGACTGGCCCGTTGAACTCGGGATGGCCAGGCAGTGCTAGTGGGTCCTCTCCATCGCTCGTTGGTGTTGATTTCATCATGTCCATTTCCTGATGATGCGTCACTGTTTAAACTTTTTTGCAAATGGACAAAAGTAGTCAGCGTCAGTAAATTAGATATCATTCTGACACCAAAGTGATACAAACTGAAACCAAACACACTTTCATACTCGTTTAGAAGCCAACTATCACATTTTTCAGAGCAGGCCCAAAATTCACAGCACCTTCTGTATAAATCATAATGAAAACTTAAAACACGTAGTTACATTCTAGCTGTGGGTCCAGTTCTGACATTATGTGTTTCAATGCACCCAATCGTGTGACTTTGGGACTTCTAAATGTTGTAATTTCGCAAATGTACGAGGCTGTTTCTCTGTCTGAGAACCTTCCAGAGCCACATAACTCACCACGCACTATAGTCTTGAGCTCTAGAAAAGGTTTTTAAGTTTTAGAGCTCTAGGTCTGATGGTTCTTTGATAGTTTGAACGAAGGAAACTCTTTCAGGCTCTGTGTGTCTGTAAGCCCCACACTGTGTCACTCCCCGTTGACTGTGTGGGTGTTTGAGTTCAGAAAATCACAGAAGTCACGTAAAGCTCCGAAACCCACCTTAACAGATTTGTCTGAACACGCTGCAAGTGGATCTATATCTTTTTAGAAATAAAAACACATTCCTTTATCCATTATCCTTTATCTTTTATCCAATTTTCATAAATTACGATAGATAAATGGCTGGTTATTTTTTTCCTTACAGCGTAGGTTCATGTACTTTGATGTGAAGTGGTCAGATTAGTTCTATAACTACAATATTTTGAGCTTTAATCCCAGAAAATGGGCCATAACTCAAAAAGTGTTGAGGCCTCAATGCTATCTTGTTTCTGGACAAACCTGTGCTCAACGAGTTTTGCCTTCGAAGTCTTTTCCGTTTAGGAGAAATGGCCATGTCTGTTTCGTGATGTTTTGTCCATTTGCAATAAGCAGCAAGTAACCATCTGGTGGACTTTTCCGGAACAGCAGAAGAATTACCAAAAATTAAAACTTTTATAAAGCGGAAACCAAATGACCGAGAGATTTTATTTGATGACTTCCCAGAAGATCTGAACCTGGGGCACAACCTGAGTCTGTCAGCCTACTTTAAAAATACTTGCAGACGTCTAGTAATGGACCGTACATTTGCAATATAAGGAGATCCTCATCAACCATACGGGTAATGCCATCGGCGTCCCTGTAGGGAAGAGACTGTCCCTTTCAACAATGGTTACAAGGAGAGGATACTATAATATAATGTTGTTGGGTCTGTAACTAACAGACACTATATAGTATCCCCTTTTCATGGTTCCAGACCCAACAACATTACATAGTATTCCCTCTTCATGGTTCCAGACCCAACAACATCATATAGTATATCCTCTTCATGGTTACATGTTGTGCTGTGCTCACTTGAACAGGAACGTGGTATGGCAGTCCTTCTTGTGTGATACATTTAGTCATCAAATGTGCTTTCGAGACAACTGGGAACTTGATAAAAAGAAGTTGAATCATGACGTCAGTGATCTTCAGGCCGGAGCTCAAGAAAGAGGCCCGAGTCCCCCGTTTGGAATTCCTAGTTGGAATATTTTCCCAGTCAGAGCAAAAATTTTTCCAGAGTTCCCAGTTGTCTTTAGCTGAAGTCTAAGATTTCCCAATTCTGTTACGGTCTCTGACGAGGAGGTGTAGCAAGGATCAGACCAAAATGCAGCGTTGTAATTTTGATACATATTTAATAAACAAATAAACACAAACAATACAAAACAAAAAACGCGAAAACCGAAACAGCCTATACTGGTGCAAACTAACACAGAGACAGAAACAATCACCCACGAAACACTCAAGGAATATGGCTGCCTAAATATGGTTCCCAATCAGAGACAACGATAAACACCTGCCATTGATTGAGAACCACTCCAGACAGCCATAGACTATTCTAGATAACCCTACTATATCACAATCCCAATACCTACAAAAAAACAAGACAAAACACACCACCTAATAAACTCATGTCACACCCTGGCCTGACCAAAATAATAAAGAAAACACAAAATACTAAGACCAGGGCGTGACAAATTCAGAGTATCCCATTCTACAACCACTGTGATTATTATTATTTGACCCTGCTGGTCATCTATGAACGTTTGAACTTCTTGGCCGGGTTCTGTTATAATCTCCACCCGGCACAGCCAGAAGAGGACAGGCCACCCCTCAGAGCCTGGTTCCTCTCTAGGTTTCTTCCTAGGTTCCTGCCTTTGCAGGTTTTTTTCTGTATAGCACTTTGTGACATCGCTTTATAAATACATTTGATGGATTGATTTTGAATGCTGCAGAAGTTATGCTGGATTGACAGCACGGCCAGTGTAGTCAACCTTTTCTTGCCTGTGTTGTTGCAAGTGAATGTTTATCTTTTAAAGCTTGGAAAAGACACCATTTCAGACAGATGGTTTCATTCCTCCTGTTTGTCATTATGGGGTATTGTGATGTCATTATGGGGTATTGTGATGTCATTATCCCAGAGTTGGACCAAACACTCTCTCCACCGAATAGCAGGAAATGATAAATATTGACTGTTTTGCAACACTTGCAGTTAGTCTCTGATTGTTGAATTTGCAATTTTCCTGACTTGTTGTGTAATGTTTATGTCCAATGGTGATGAGTATCAATACCTTATATCTATAATCTATCTGCATATGACAAGGATTTAAAAGGATTTGCCAGTAGATTGTCGCTGTGATTCAAGATGCTTGTTTAGTTGCTAGCTAAGATTCTATAAGCAACATGATCAGTCCAATCCAAGCTACGGTAGATATAATGTGATTTGACGTCATTTTATCTGTGGCCAAAAGACCTTGAGCCTTCTTAGACGGGCAATTGAACTGTGTACTACCTCTCCCTCAAGATTCATGGTGTACCCATCCCTCTAGATTCATAGTGTACCCATCCCTCTAGATTCATGGTGTACCCATGAGTGTCAGAACACTGAGTCAATCACGGCTCAACTAGAGAAGATTCCATTGGATACGCTCTGTACATTCCGCTGGCTGCCCCTCCACCAGAGAAAGCACTGAGCTAGGCTGAAACACCTGCATTTTGGAGCTGCCTTACTCAAGAAAGAGACCATGTTTGTGTGCAGCTTTGTTAACTCAATATATATATATATATATATATATACATTGTGTGAAAACTATGTGTACATCAATTAATGGCAAAATAACATGCAAAACATTTTTATAAATGATTATAAAATTATAATTTTTTTGCTAAACTGGTGAGTCCCTGAATAACGGGTCGTCACTATTGATCGATTTCATTTTAGTGCCGAGACTCTTTCATACTCTTGCTTGTGCCTGTCATTTTTTTCCGTTAACGTTACGACCATGAAAATATTTTGTAATGACCTGTCAAAGGCTACGTTTTAGTCTGGGACTTAACGCACCGTCTCGACACTTTCATCATGAGAAAGAGAAGGAAGATACATTTATTTTGATCATTTTTGGGGGAATTGAAAAAAAGTTATAATTTAATACGACTGAAGTGTTTACAAACTAGATGAGCTGAAATGAAAGCAACTTCTGGCAATGAACACTCAGATTATAGTCAAATTACATCTCATCTTGAAAACAATGTGTTAGATGGGTGTAATCTAGAGCCAGGCTTGTTGATTTGTAATCTGAGGATATCCTGCTATTGAGGGAGTTCTATTAAAACAATGTACAGTATGTTTAGATAGGTGTAATCTAGAGCCAGGCTTGTTGATTTGTAATCTGAGGATATCCTGCTATTGAGGGAGTTCTATTATGCTGACCCGGGTTGAACTGGACAATGGGCCGTCACATCATCTGGTGACAGCGGAGAGGGAGGAGCGCTTTATCTCAAATCAAACAGTAATCAGGAGGAGCGCTTTATCTCAAATCAGACAGTAATCTGGAGGAGCGCTTTATCTCAAATCAGACAGTAATCTGGAGGAGTGCTTTATCTAAAATCAGACAGTAATCTGTACCCCTCGGTCAAGGCATGGTCAAGAAACATACAACATCTCTTTTCCATGAAATAAATGTTTTAATTTTCAAACTAGATTTCAAAGGCAGTTAAAGCCGTTATATCAAAAGCAATCACTTAATTTGCATGTGAAAACACAGAATCCTCCTCATTACTCCACATGCTTATTGATGTCACTTTCGTTTTGAGTTCGCAGACGGCAAGAGCAGAACACCTGGCTCACGCCCAGGAGGGAAACTCCTCCCACCGGGGTAACCTGGCTCACGCCCAGGAGGGAAACTCCTCCCACCGTGGTACCGTGGTAACCTGGCTCACGCCCAGGATGGAAACTCCTCCCACCGGGGTAACCTGGCTCACGCCCAGGAGGGAAACTCCTCCCACCGTGGTACCGTGGTAACCTGGCTCACGCCCAGGATGGAAACTCCTCCCACCGTGGTAACCTGGCTCACGCCCAGGAGGGAAACTCCTCCAACCGGGGTAACCTGGCTCACGCCCAGGAGGGAAACTCCTCCCACCGTGGTACTGTGGTAACCTGGCTCACACACAGGATGGAAACTCCTCCCACCGGGGTACCGGGGTAACCTGGCTCACACCCAGGATGGAAACTCCTCCCACCGGGGTACCGTGGTAACCTGGCTCACACCCAGGATGAAAACTCCTCCCACCGGGGTACCGGGGTAACCTGGCTCACACCCAGGATGAAAACTCCTCCCACCGGGGTAACCCGGGGTAACCTGGCTCACACCCAGGATGAAAACTCCTCACACCGGGGTAACCTGGCTCACACCCAGGATGAAAACTCCTCCCACCGGGGTACCGTGGTAACCTGGCTCACACCCAGGATGGAAACTCCTCCCACCGGGGTACCGTGGTAACCCTGGCCAGATAAACAAAACCCCTCACTGACACACTTGTTGAATTAAGCAAGAGAACATGACAACAAAGTTCTTAATGAAACAACACAGGTGACTGTAAATAGGGAAGACAGAGCAAGTGTTTGATGGTTTGAGCCCTGGTCCAACCTTTATGTTAAAACCTGTTGTGACTAGGGGGCAGTACTTTCATTTTGTCTGTGAGTATAACAGAACTGATGTTGCAGGAAGTGCCCCATGTTTTGAAAGCCCTGCGTTCCAATGAGTCCCTATTGAGCAGTGAATGGGCTATCAACCAGATTACTCTTTCTCCGTATTCCCAAAGGTGTCTACAGCATTGTGACGTAGTTTCATGCATTTATGTTGAAGAATACCCGGAAGCGGCTACATTGCGCAAGTGGTCACCTGATGCTGCCAGAGAGATTCTCGCGTAAAATACAGAGGTAGCCATTATTCCAATCGGTCCTACGAATTGTCCCGATGGATATATTATCGAATAGATATTTGAAAAACACCTTGAGGATGGATTATAAACAACGCTTGCCATGTTTCTGTCGATATTATGGAGCTAATTTGGAAAATTTTTGACTGCAATTTCCAGGGGGATTTCTCTGCCAAACGTGAAGAACGAACGGAGCTATTTCGCCTACAAAAATAATATTTTTGGAAAAAAGGAACATTTGCTATCTAACTGGGAGTCTTGTGAGTGAAAACATCCGAAGCTCATCAAAGGTAAACGATTTAATTTGATTGCTTTTCTGATTTCCGTGACCAAGTTACCTGCTGCTAGCTGGACAAAATGCTATGCTAGGCTATTGATAAACTTACACAAATGCTTGTCTAGCTTTGGCTGTAAAGCATATTTTGAAAATCTGATATGACGGGGTTATTAACAAAAGGCTAAGCTGTGTCTCAATATATTTCAATTGTGATTTTCATGAATAGGATTTTTTTTAGGGATATTTATGTCTGTTGCGTTATGCTAATTAGTGTCAGGCGATGATTACGCTTCCGCACGCGGGATGGGGAGTCACTAGAGTATTCATATATGTAAGGGAACACCTCCCTGAAATGGACAAAAATGAATGGGGAGTCACTAGAGTATTCAGGTATGTAAGGGAACACCTCCCTGAAATGGACAAAAATGAATGGGAAGTCATTGGCATTGGACAAACCAATACCACGTTGTTTCGTGTGAAGTTGATTGCAAATGCCATATGGCAAATGCCAGTTGTAACGCTTTAAAAATCCAACAGGTTTTGGCGTGCTCCATCGTGGTTTTTCATATTGCAAATGCAACACAAGTCAACATCTAAAAGCAAAATTTTGAAAAAGTGATTTTTTTTTTCAAAAACTTATCACCCCCCAAAAAAGTGCTTTCTGGACCGTTTTTCGAAAATCTTTCGATTTTTTTTGTCAATTACACCTGTATAAGAACTGTATGAATATACTTTTGTCAAATTTTATTATAAATTTTTTTTTTTAAATGTACTTGCGCATAAGAAATCAAAGGTAATTTGCAATATGATTTCATTGGAGTTCAAAAGTCAAAAGTCAAAAATAGCAAAATTTTATAAAAAACTTCACACACCCTTAAAAAAGTGCTCTCTGGACCGTTTTTCGAAGTACTTTCGAATTTTGTTGCAATTTCACACGTATAAGAACTGTATCAACATACTTTAGTCGTATTTTATTATCATTATTATTATTATTTTTTTTTTTACTTGTGCATTGCTTGTGCATAAGGCATATGTTTTGTCAATTTGCAATATGATTTCATATGACCCCCCAAAAAAGTGCTTTCTGGTCCATTTTTCGAAATTCTTTCGAATTTTGTGTCAATTACACACGTATAAGAAATGTATCAACATACTTTAGTCGTATTTTATTATCATAATTTTTTTAATAATTTTTTTTACTTGTGCATAAGGCATATGTTTTGTCCATTTGCAATATGATTTCATAGGAAGTCAAAGTCAAAAGTCACTTTTTGGGGGCCAAATGCCAAAAGAAATTTGACCTGCTAAAAAAATCCTGCAGAAATGCAAAATTGACTGGCCTGATGAACATAGGATGGCCATGCAGTGATAGTTGTTCCTTTACATCACTCGTTGTGTTGATTTCATCATGTCCATTTGGTGATGTTTTTTTCACTATTGAATCATATTGCAAATTCACATGCATTTTCAATATGTTTCAATGGGCATTTACCATCACAAATTTGGCATGGTCAAAAATCCTGCAGAAATGCAAAATTGACTGGCCTGATGAACACAGGATGGCCGGGCAGTGATAGTTGCTCCTTTCCATCGCTCGTTGTGTTGACTTCATCATGTCCATTTGGTGATGTTTTCTCACTTTTGCAAATTCAATGTGCATTTGCAATATGGTTCAATGGGCATTTACCATCACGAATTTGTCATGCTCAAAAATCCTTCAGGAATGTGAAATTGACTGGCCCGATGAACTCAGGATGGCTGGGCAGTGATTCTGGTTCCTCTCCATCACTCGTTGGGGTTAGAAGTGTCACTTTGTTGATGGTACCTCACTGTTTAAACATATTGCAAATGGACAAGAGTCACCAGCAAGAGTCCATCAGTCAATTAGATATCATTCTGACACCAAACTGATACAAACTGACACCAAACCCACTTTTTCCAACTCGTTTAGTAGCCAACTATCACATACTACAGAGATCGCCCAAAATTCACAACGCCTTCTATTCAAACCATAATAAAAACATAAAACACATAGTTACGTTCCAGCTGCGGGTCCAGTTCAGATGTTATGTGTAGGCCTAGCTGAGGCGACCCCGAATCTCGAAAGTTTCGGCTCAAAAGGTCATTTGGTGTCCGAGCAAGTCCCTAATTCCGTTTTGGAGATAAGGCCACGTCGTGATTCGTGATGTTTTGTACATTTGCAATATTTTTGCTTATGCCCTCTTGTGGGATTTACAGGGACAGCGGAAAAATGACCAAAATTTGATTATTTTATAAAACGGAACCCGAATGTCCGAGAGAGTTCGTTTGATGACTTCCCGGTAGATCCGGCCCTGCCGCACGGCCCGACGCCGTCCGCGAATTCTACAAACGTTTTCGGACGTCTAGTAAGGGACCGTACATTTGCAATATGGACTTTCTCACTAACCATACGCCGAATGTCAAAATGTTCCCTTAAGGTATTCATATATGCAAATACACCAGGTGTATTTATGCAAATGAAGTACCTATTTTCTTTATTTAAAATAATACTACATACCTGATACAATAACAAAATGAATATATGAGTGTTATTCATTCTTACAATAATTTTGGGGGAAATTGTCCAATAAATGTAAAACCTCAATTCACACCAAAATCTCAACTCCATTAACTATTTGTTTGTTCCAGTAAAATATTGTATTTGCTATAATTCAGTAAATATCTGATAGATTATGAAAATGATAAACGTTTGGAGTATCTTCAGCCACTGTGAGGAGGCCTGCGTCTTGTGACCGTAGAATTACACACAGGACTCCTCAGACACGCCCCTCGAGAAGTGAAGTGCTCTAAACCGAGCCAGGTCTTATGCAAATGATCAACATGTAATTTACAGTAAGTCATTTGCCTTTTTTCCAGTAAGAAGCATGTGACAAGCTGACTCTCACACAGAGCTGTTGTCACACACTTTCACACTTCTGTACTTAGTGACAACATACTGTCCTCTGATAAACAGAAAGTTGGTACAAAAGTGTGCAATGCAGTTCGTGTCTCTCCACTTGTTTTGATGTAGATAGAGGATGAGGAAGAGGATATGAGAAGATGTGAGAGTAATTGTAGACCATAGGCTCTCTCTGAAAAAAGAGACATTTGAGTAACTATTATCTCTGGTGTTCATGTCATACAGGAGACAGTAAATTTAGATCTCAGGCCCTCTCTGAGAAAGACAGAGACATCTCTGAGTAACTATTCTCTCTGGTGTCCATGTCACAAAGGAGACAACAGTTATTCTTTGTGAGTTCACCGTCTTGCATTGAGCTAGCTACTGTTCATCCTGCTGCTGTTTTCAACATCATATCAGAGTCTCAGATTAAACCACTGCTTACAGTGTAACAGGAAGTGGACCGACTGAGTTTCAAATGGTGTGAATGACACTGAAAATCCTATGAGACAGATGCAGACATATTGTACATTCGGATACATATCTCTGAGTAACTCTTCTCACTGAGACAGCAGAGATGAAAATAACTTTTCATGGCCATCGATGGTGTGCAAGGTGAAATGTGTTAAACTACTAAGAGTATGAAGCACAAAAACTAAACTAATATAAACTAAATATACAAACTAATCTACACTGTGGTAAACTAAACTGATATAAACTAAATATACAAACTAATCTACACTGTGGTAAACTAAACTAATATAAACTAAATATACAAACTAATCTACACTGTGGTAAACTAAACTAATATGAACTAAATATACAAACTAATCTACACTGTGGTAAACTAAACTAATATAAACTAAATATACAAACTAACATACACTGTTGTAAACTAAACTGATATAAACTAAATATACAAACTAATCTAAACTGTGAGAAACAAACATGGTTCTCAGAAAATAAGTCTGGAGTCACATGGTGGTGGTTAGTGTCGTACTATTGGTTAGAAGGTTTCCCCTTTAATGAGGTTGACTGTTAAAACTGTCTCTGACATTAGACTGAGTCACACCGAGACTCCAGCTGTGCAGCGAACAGACAGGAACCTACAACTGAGATAACAGCAGACTTTACAACAGTAGAAGTTACAACAGTAGAAGAGTAGAAGTTACAAGAGTAGAATAAACAACAATAGATGATACAACAGCAGACTTTACAACAGTAGAAGATACAACAGTAGAAGATACAACAGTAGAAGATACAACAGTAGAAGTTACAACAGTAGAAGATACAACAGTAGAAGATACAACAGTAGAAGATACAACAGTAGAAGTTAAAACAGTAGAAGTTACAACAGTAGAAGTTACAACAGTAGAAGATACAACAGTAGAAGATACAACAGTAGAAGTTAAAACAGTAGAAGTTACAACAGTAGAAGTTACAACAGTAGAAGATACAACAGTAGAAGATACAAGAATTGAAGTTACTGCATTTCAACCCACGTGTGTAAGATGTCAGAGGAAATCTATGAAAACGGCGATAGATTTAGTGGCAAAATTTTTTATAAAATAAATAAAATAGAGACCATGGACATTAATGATCAAATATACAACAACGAAAGACCCATCATGCCCTGCAAGAAGGATGGAGTTGGTGATCAACATTCAGGTAACAGTTTAACCTGGTGTATTGCTAGATGCTGACACACACTTACACCCCAACACACACACACACACACACACACACACACACACACACACACACACACACACACACACACACACACACACACACACACACACACACACACACACACACACTCACACACTGACACCACACACACACACACACTGACACACAGACACACACTGACACCACACACACACACACAGACACACAGAAATGTCTCATTTACATAAATATTCACACCCAAGTCAATACGTGTTAGAATCTCCTTTGGCAGCGATTACAGCTGTGAGTCTCTGGGTAAGTCTCTAAGAGTCATTACAGCTTTGAGTCTCTGGGTGAGTCTCTAAGAGTCATTACAGCTGTTCCACAAGCTTCCTTTCTTTCACTCTGTCAAGTAGGTTAGTATTGTGGAGTAACTACAACGTTTAAAAAACAACAATCTTTCTCAGAGGACAGACTTCCTTCTGATATTTCTGGGGACTTTCTGTTGTTCCATGAATGTGTTTCTTTGGCTAATAACAGTAATGACTATCTGTTGTTCCACGTAGTGAATCTGTTATTCAATGTGTTTTTATTAGCTAATAGCAGTAATGACAAAGCAAAAACAGGTTTTTAGACCTTTTTAGTCCACCTGAGGTAAACTCAATTGATTCAACATAATTTAGAAAGGCAGAATCCTGTCTACAGAAGGTCCCACAGTTGACAGAGCATATTAAAGGAAAAACCAAACACAAGTGTTCTCCATCATTCTGAAATGGAAGAAGTTCAGAACTCTCTAAGACTCTTCCTAGAGCTTGCCACGGGCCAAACTGAGAAATCGGGGTAGAAGGGCCTTGGTCAGGGAGGTGACCAAGAAACCGATGGTCACTCTGATAGAGCTCTAGAGTTCCTCCATGGAGATGGGAGAACCTTCCAGAAGGACAACCAACTCTGCAGCATTCCACCAATCAGACCTTTATGGTAGAGTGGCCAGACGAAAGCCACTCCTCAGTAAAAGGCACATATTAGCCCGCTTGGAGTTTGCCAAAAGGCACCTAAAGACAATCAGATCATGAGAAACAAGATTCTCTGGTCTAATGAAACCAAAATTGACCTCAGTGACAGAGTCCAGAGCTATGTGTGACCAGGGCCGACTGGGTATAGGAAGAGGGTGAAGCAGACCGTAAGTGGGTTTAGTGGAGGTTGTGTTCCGGGCACAGACCGAGCAGGCTGAGACAATCTCGCGGGCATCTCTCTCTATAGTGGGCCACCATAAGCACTGACGCAGAAAGGCGAGGGTCCGGTTCATACCAAGGTGACAGGTGAGGCGGGTAGAATGGGCCCACTGAAGAACATGAGATCGAACAGAATCGGAAGCAAATAGAGCCGGGTCAAGCTGGTTCTGCTGAGCCTGCCGGATACAGGACTCGATCTCCCAGGGGACGGTGGAAATAATGCAAGTGGATGGAACAATGGAATCTGGTTCGGAACCAGTGTTGTCGGCGGTGAACTGGCGGGAGAGGGCGTCAGGCTTGGTATTCCTAGAACCGGGGAGATAAAGTGTGAAATTGAATCTACCAAAGAACAACGCCCATCTGGCTTGCCGGGAGTTCAGACAATTGGCGGTCTGGATGTAGGACAGGTTTTTGTGGCATGTCCACATGATTAAGGAGAGTGCAGAACCCTCTAGCCAATGACACCAAGCCTCAAGAGTCAGCTTAACTGCCAGGAGTTCATGATTACAGACGTCAAAATTCTTCTCTGCAGTTGAGAGCTGGAAAAGAATGCACATTTCTGGAGCTTCTGATCAGAGTGGGAACATTGAGACAGAACAGCACCTCCCCCGGTGTCGGAGGCGTCCACCTCCATGATGAACTATAGTTCTGGGTCTGGCTGAGTGAGGAGTGGAGGTGAAGCGGTGAGTTCCAGGAACGCTGCCTCTGTCTCAGGGGTCCAGTGGAACGGAATGTCAGCTTTGACAAAAAGCTTATTCTCCCATCTGTTGGAGAACTTGGAGAAAATGTTGCTGGTGAGCCTCAGGGTCCTTAAAAAAATCTGAATGTCTTCGAAATAGACACAAAACGAAGTGTCCAATCACATCCCTCAGTCATTGACCAGGTTCTGGAAAACAGCAGGGGCGTTAGTTAGACCAAAAGGCATCCCCAAATACTCAGAGTGGCCAAGTAGTGTTTTAAACTCAGTTTTCCTCTCGTCCCCCTCTCTGATGCGAACAAGGTGGTAGGCATTGCAGGGGTCGAGTTTGGTGAACACAGTGTTACGCTGGGTGAGAGAGGTTAAACAACCGGATAAAGGGGAGAGGAGCGCTAGAATGGAGGTAGATGGCGCAGTCGTACGGCCGATGAGGCGGCAGCAACAGGATGTGGTGCTGAACACAGGAGCTAGATCGTGATACTCTGGAGGAACTGATGACAGGACAGGATGTGGTGCTTGCTGAACACAGGAGCTAGATCGTGATACTGTGGAGGAACTGATGAAAGGACAGGATGTGGTGCTTGCTGAACACAGGAGCTAGATCGTGGTACTCTGGAGGAACTGATGACAGGTCAGGATGTGGTGCTTGCTGAACACAGGAGCTAGATCGTGATACTCTGGAGGAACTGATGACAGGTCCGGAGGTTCTGGAATGTACTGGGGCACAGACAAGGTAGGGGCAAGGGCAGAATGTAGACAATTCTATTGACAAAATTAACTCCAAGTGGTTACCCTTCCAGCATTCCAGTCGATCTGAGGGTTGTGGAACTTTAAACATGGATGGCCAAGAACCAGGGGAGAGTGAGGACAGTTGATTATGTGGAAAGTGATCCTTTCCTGGTGGTTTCCAGAGAGATGCAGATTGACAGGGGCGGTCCTCTCCCAGACACGGGCGAGGAGCTGTCCGTTGAGAGCGTTGGCATCAAGGGGTGAATCGAGTGGAACAGAGTCCAGGCCCAACTGGGTAACGACACCACGGTCCAGGAAACTCTCGTCGGTGCATGAGTCGAGAAGAGCAGGCAGGGGAAAAGCTTGCCACACGAGGGCGCCATCAAGCAGGGGTCTTGGGGGTCTGGGGGAGAGATGGGCAGGCGATTTGGCTCAACGGTAGGTCCCCCACTACTGCCGAGCCACCACTTTTGCTGGACGCAGGGAACAAGTGGAGACAAAGTGACCAACCTGGCCACAGTATAGGCAGCTTCTAGTGCTGATTCACCGCTGCCTCTCCTCTGGAGAGAGACGAGCCGAGCTGCACGGAGGCAGCCAGTCAGGAAGGAAATCTTGACCCGTTGTTGTATCTTTAACTCTGCATTGTTGGAAAAGGATACGTCAGTCAGCATTCACTATTACCCTACACATGTTGTTTACGAAGCAAATGACAAATTAGGTTTGATTTTGATTGAAATAGGTGCCGGCAGTCATTTTGGGTGCCTGATCTCCGCAATATGTTTAAGCCAATATTCTGTTAGAGGTTCTGGAAGTCAAGCAGTAGAATATGTGAGGTTCTGGAACTCAGCTCTGGTGTTCTGTCCCTTGTCAATCTTGTGTATTTCCCTCAGTGATTCAAACAGCAAATGGACACAAAAGTCGATACAAATACAACTCTGATAAAGAGCAAGTTTTTATGGTAATAATTTGTGCTTCAGTGTTTTGTCAGTGGTGGAAGGGATACTCTGGAGCTGCTGCAGTGTGTCTGGGGCTGCTGTGGGTTCTCCTACTGGCTGGGATCATAGGCCTGTTTCTCTACCGTGAGTTTGACATGTTCTCACTCAAACATTCTTCATCATCAGTGGTGTAATGATCAGGGTTCAATTACATTTACATTCCAGTCAATTACATTTACATTCCAGTCAATTACATTCAGAAAGTTCACCAACATCAAATTCCAAGAATTGTAAATCAAATGAATTCCTTTGTATTTCCTGATTTGACTGGAATTGAAATGCAACTGACCCCTACAATGGTAAAGACTGATGAACTTTTTCACTGTTACCTTGTTCAATTATTTCAGAGAGAAACCAGTTGACCCGTTATAACACCTTGACCAAAGAGAGAGACCAGTTACAGACAAGCAACAACAACCTGACTGCAGAGAGAGACATGCTACAGACTAGAAACAACACCGTGACCAAAGAGAGAGACCAGCTGCAGACCAGATACAACACCCTGACCAAAGAGAAAGACCAGCTACAGACCAGATACAACACCCTGACCAAAGAGAAAGACCAGCTACAGACCAGATACAACACCCTGACCAAAGAGAGAGACCAGCTACAGACTAGCAACAACGCGCTGACCAAAGAGAGAGACCAGCTACAGACCAGTTACAACAACCTGACCGAAAAGAGAGACCAGCTCCAGACCAGTTACAATAACCTGACTGCAGAGAGAGACCAGCTACAGACCAGTTACAACAACCTGACTGCAGAGAGAGACCAGCTACAGAAAGAGACAGAACGTCTGAAACAATCTTTAGTTGAGAAAGGTGAGTCAAATTGTCTCATGACTGTTCTGTTTGACAGTCTCTGCATCAGTTCATATGTCACTTACAAACAGGAAATGTAACTTATATTAAATGAAATGAAAAAAAATCTATGACTTCCGAACCGTCCATTAGTTAGTGTCCTGTCTTCCTTGAAAGTTTGACTAAAGAAGGAAATGTTCAACTTATAGTGTGTCCACAAGGATGGAAGAAGATTGGTAGGAGTTGTTATTACGTCTCTACTGAGAAAAAATCCTGGAAGGAGAGCAGACAGGACTGCAGAAATAGAGGAGCACACCTGGTGGTCATCAAGAGCCAAGAACAACAGGTGTGTGTGTGTGTGTGTGTGTGTGTGTGTGTGTGTGTGTGTGTGTGTGTGTGTAAGGAAGAGAGAGAGATAGAGAGAGCGAGAGAGAGATTAAGCCAAACCCTCTTCAACATATACTGTATACCATTGAATTGGCACTAGAACAGTCTGCAGAACTGAGAGGGAGAGACACAGACAGACAGACAGACAGACACAGAGAGTGTGTGGGGGAGTACCGTGTGTGGGGGAGTTCACAGTATGGCTGTGTGTGTGTTATTGTCTTGTACCGTGTGTGGGGGAGTTCACAGTAGAACCAGCTGATTTTAGGAGTCAGGTAACCGGCGGCAACGCAGCACACCTGTCCATCAACTGGTCCCTCCTGGGAAATGATGACAGGCTTACCTGAGAGAGAGAGAGACAGAGAGACAGAAACAGAAAAAGAGAGAGAAACAGAGAGAGAAACAGACAGACAGACAGACAGACAGACAGACAGATGGGGAGGGAGACAGACAGATGGGGAGGGAGAAAGAGAGAGATGAGTAGAAAGAGAGAAATTTGGAACTCACTAAACAAACAACAAAACAAGGAGTTATCTATCCATAATGTAGATGTCTGAGTAAACCACTTCTCCAATCTTTTTGGCTATATAACGAAGAACAAACAGCAAAAACATATACATGATCAAAAACAAATCTTCGAATCAACTATTAAAGACTTCCAGAACCCACTAAACTCAACAATTACATTGAATGAACTACAGGACAAAATACAAACCCTCCAACCCAAAAGGGCCTGTGGTGTTGACGATATCCTCAATGAAATTATTAAACATCATCCTCAGCTCTGGAATCTTCCCCAATATTTGGAAAAAAAGGACTGATCAACCCAATTAACAATAGTGGAGACAAATTTGACCCCAATAATATGCGTCAACAGCAACCTTGGGAAAATCCTCTGCATTGTCATTAATAGCAGGCTAGTTAATTTCCTCAGTAAAAACAATGTATTGAGCAATTGTCAAATTGGCTTTTTACCAAATTATCGCACGACAGACCATGTATTCACAATGCACACCTTAAATAACAAACAAACTAATCAAAACAGTCTTCTCATAATTTGTTGATTTCAGAAAAAGCTTTTGACTCAATTTGGCATGGGGGTCTGCTATACAAATTGAGAAGTGGTGTTGGGGGAAAAACATACAACATTATGAAATCCATGTACACAATCAACAAGTTTGCCGATAAAATTGGTTAAAAAAAAAAAAAAACATTTATTCCTCAGGGCCGTGGGGTGAGACAGGGATGCAGCTTAAGCCCCACCCTCTTCAATATATATATAAACTAATTGGCGCGGGCACTAGAACAGTCTGCAGCACCCGGCCTCATCCTACTAGAATCTGAAGTCAAATGTCTACTGTTTGCTGATGATCTGGAGGTTCTGTCCCCAACAAAGCAGGGCCATCAGCAGCACCTAGATCTTCTGCACAGATTCTGTCAGACCTGGGCCGTTTATTTCACTTTTGTTTATTATCCATTTCACTTGCTTTGGCAATGTTAGCATATGTTTCCCCCATGCCAATAAAGCCCTTAAATTGAAATTGAATTGACATTTGGGGAGAGGGAAAGAGGGGGAGAGATAACGAGCAGTAATGGCTATGTTTTAACAATGTTGTCTCTCTCCTACAACTACAGACATTAGTCAACTTGTTATGCGGAGTAAAGGACTATGTCTGGATTGGTCTGACTGACTCTGTTACTGAGGGGACCTGGAAATGGGTGGACTACACACCACTGACCACAAAGTAAGACATTAATGAATTCTATGTCACTATGACATCACTGTCTGGAGAAGTAGGTTCAGAATGGACAGCCTGATTCTCCAACAGGTATTGAAACAGTGGACAGCCTGATTCTATGTGTTGTTTCTTCTACAGGTATTGGAACAGTGGACAGCCTGATTATATGTGGTGTTTCTTCTACAGGTATTGGAACAGTGGACAGTCTGATTCTATGTGTTGTTTCTTCTACAGGTATTGGAACAGTGGACAGCCTGATTCTGTGTTGTTTCCTCTACAGGTATTGGAACAGTGGACAGCCTGATTCTATGTGTTGTTTCTTCTACAGGTATTGGAACAGTGGACAGTCTGATTGTATGTGTTGTTTCTTCTACAGGTATTGGAACAGTGAACAGCCTGATTCTATGTGTTGTTTCTTCTACAGGTATTGGAACAGTGGACAGTCTGATTCTGTGTTGTTTCTTCTACAGGTATTGGAACAGTGGACAGCCTGATTCTATGTGTTGTTTCTTCTACAGGTATTGGAACAGTGGAGAGCCTGATTCTATGTGTTGTTTCTTCTACAGGTATTGGAACAGTGGACAGTCTGATTCTATGTGTTGTTTCTCCTACAGGTATTGGAACAGTGGACAGCCTGATTCTATGTGTTGTTTCCTCTACAGGTATTGGAACAGTGGACAGCCTAACGGTGGTGTAGCTGAGAACTGTGGGTATTTCTACTCCTTGTCATCAGACAGAGGAGCTTGGTGGGACTATGACTGTTCCTATGAATACCGATGGATCTGTGAGAAATAGGATTCATCCTCGGTACTCTCTGAACTGCTAAACAGGATAATTAAGTACTATATATCGTGAACTGTTTTCTGCTTCTTCAATTTACCTTGTCAAGTACATACAACATAGAACATTACAAATGTACAATACAATATAATAAACATATGAAAACATATGCAACAACAATACAATGACCTGATAACAGAAGGACTGTTTTCTGTGGTTGTGGAGATTCACCACTAAGGACTTGTCCTCCACTCCGGAGTACGACGTTACGAGATTACTCCGGTCCTGGGAGTTACACACACCTGGTACTCGTTATTAACCTGTGTTTCACACCTGGCACTCGTTATTAACCTGTGTTTCACACCTGGCACTCGTTATTAACCTGTGTTTCACACCTGGCACTCGTTATTAACCTGTGTTTCACACCTGGCACTCGTTATTAACCTGTGTTTCAGACCTGGCACTAGTTATTTACCTGTGTTTCAGACCTGGCACTAGTTATTAATCTGTGTTTCACACCTGGCACTCGTTATTAACCTGTGTTTCACACCTGGCACTCGTTATTAACCTGTGTTTCACACCTGGTACTCGTTATTAACCTGTGTTTCACACCTGGCACTCGTTATTAACCTGTGTTTCACACCTGGCACTCGTTATTAACCTGTGTTTCACACCTGGCACTCGTTATTAACCTGTGTTTCACACCTGGCACTCGTTATTAACCTGTGTTTCACACCTGGCACTCGTTATTAACCTTTGTTTCACACCTGGCACTCTTTATTAACCTGTGTTTCACACCTTGCACTCGTTATTAACCTGTGTTTCACACCTGGTACTCGTTATTAACCTGTGTTTCACACCTGGCACTCGTTATTAACCTGTGTTTCACACCTGGCACTCGTTATTAACCTGGGTTTCACACCTGGCACTCTTTATTAACCTGTGTTTCACACGTGGCACTCGTTATTAACCTGTGTTTCACACCTGGCACTCGTTATTAACCTGTGTTTCACACCTGGCACTCGTTATTAACCTGTGTTTCACACCTGGTACTCGTTATTAACCTGTGTTTCACACCTGGCACTCGTTATTAACCTGTGTTTCACACGTGGCACTCGTTATTAACCTGTGTTTCACACCTGGACACCATTACCTGCATCATTTCCTCCCCTTTACATGTCTCCCAGGTTCACTCACCAGTTGGTGTTGATCTTGTGTGTCGGTGTTCTGCCTCATGTTATTATTGTCGTGTTCTTGGTTTTGTTGTTTTATTAAAATATTTCACCTGCTTCTGACTCACCGCCCCGTCATTACAGGAAATGAATCTGTCTTTATTATCACAGCTAGTCGAGAAGATGGAGTCTAGAAGGACTGTTCTCTATACTGTATAATAGTTGATCTAACATGGAGTCTAGAAGGACTGTTCTCTACTGTATAATAGTTGATCTAACATGGAGTCTAGAAGGACTGTTCTCTACTGTATAATAGTTGATCTAACATGGAGTCTAGAAGGACTGTTCTCTACTGTATAATAGTTGATCTAACATGGATTCTGGAAGGACTGTTGTCTTCTGTACCACAGAAAGCACTGAGCTAGTCTGAAGGACTGTTGTCTTCTGTACCAGAGAAAGCACTGAGCAAGTCTGAAGGACTGTTGTCTTCTGTAACCCAGGAAGCACTGAGCAAGTCTGAAGGACAGTTGTCTTCTGTACCACAGGAAGCACTGAGCAAGTCTGAAGGACTGTTGTCTTCTGTACCACAGAAAGCACTGAGCACGTCTGAAGGACTGTTGTCTTCTGTACCACAGAAAGTGCTGAGCTAGTCTGAAGGACTGTTGTCTTCTGTACCACAGGAAGCACTGAGCTAGTCTGAAAGACATAAATTGTGGAGCTGCTTTACTCCACAAAGAGACCATGTTTGCATGTGGATTTATTAACTTAATATATTTTGTTTACGTTGTTTGCAAACTATGTGACATGAGGTAATGCAAAAATAACATGCGAAAAAGGCAATACTTTTTTACAAATAAATTCTTATTATATATTTGTTTTAGCAAAACTGTTGAGTCCCTGAATGACAGGTTGCCACTACTCTGGATTGATTAATTTCATTTTACTCCTGAGACTCGTTCATTCTCTTTCTTGAGCCTGTCATTTTTTCCATTAACGCTACGACCGTGAACATGTTTGTAAAGACCAGTCAAAGGCTACGTTTTAGTCTGGGATTTAAACGCATCGTCTCGGTTTTTGGGGGAATTGAAAAAAAGTTACAATTTAATTCGACTGAAAAGTTTACAAACTAGATGAGCTGAAATGAAAGCAACATCTGACAATGAACAGTCAGATGATACGTCTCATCTCGAAAACAATGTACAGTATGTTTAGATAGGTGTAATCTAGAGCCAAGCTGGTTGATTTGTAATCTGAGAATATCCTGCTATTGAGGGAGTTCTATTACGCTGACCCGGGTTGAACTGGACAATGGGCCGTCACGTCATCTGGCGACAGCGGAGAGGGAGGAGCGCTTTGTCTCAAATCAGACAGTAATCTGGAGGAGCGCTTTATCTCAAATCAGACAGTAATCTGGAGGAGCGCTTTATCTCAAATCAAACAGTAATCTGCACCCCTCGGTCCCAGCCGGCGACCCAAAAAAACGACTTCGTAAAAGAGGGAAACGTAGTGGTCTTCTGGTCAGACTCCGGAGACGGGCACATCGTGCACCGCTCCCCAGTATACTTCTCGCCAATGTCCAGTCTCTTGACAACAAGGTTGATGAAATCCGAGCAAGGGTAGCATTCCAGAGGGACATCAGAGACTGTAACGTTCTTTGCTTCACGGAAACATGGCTCACTGGAGAGACGCTATCGGAGTCGGTGCAGCCAGCTGGTTTCTCCACACATCGCGCGAAAGAAACAAACATCTTTCTGGTAAGAAGAGGGGCGGGGGCGTATGCCTTATGGCTAACGAGACGTGGTGTGGTCACAAAAGCATACAGGAACTCAAGTCCTTCTGTTCACCTAATTTAGAATTCCTCACAATCAAATGTCGACCACATTATCTTCCAAGGGAATTCTCTTCGATTATAATCACAGCCGTATATATTCCCCCCCAAGCAGACACATCGATGGCTCTGAACAAACTTTATTTGACTCTTTGCAAACTGGAATCCATACATCCTGAGGCTGCATTCATTGTAGCTGGGGATTTTAACAAGGCTAATCTGAAAACAAGACTCCCTAAATTGTATCAGCATATCGATTGCGCAACCAGGGCTGGCAAAACCTTGGATCACTGCTATTCTAACTTCCGCGACGCATATAAGGCCCTGCCCCGCCCTCCTTTCGGAAAAGCTGACCACGACTCCATTTTGTTGATCCCTGCCTACAGACAGAAACTAAAACAAGAAGCTCCCACGCTGAGGTCTGTTCAACGCTGGTCCGACCAATCTGATTCCACACTCCAAGACTGCTTCCATCACGTTGACTGAGATATGTTTCGTATTGCGTCAGACAACAACATTGACGAATACGCTGATGCGGTGTGCGAGTTCATTAGAACGTGCGTTGAAGATGTCGTTCCCATAGCAATAATTAAAACATTCCCAAACCAAAAACCGTGGATTGATGGCAGCATTCGTGTGAAACTGAAAGCGCGAACCACTGCTTGTAATCAGGGCAAGGTGACCGGAAACATGACCGAATACAAACAGTGCAGCTATTCCCTCCGCAAGGCAATCAAACAAGCTAAGCGTCAGTATAGAGACAAAGTAGAATCTCAATTCAACGGATCAAACACAAGAGGTATGTGGCAAGGTCTACAGTCAATCACGGATTACAAAAAGAAAACCAGCCCCGTCACGGACCAGGATGTCTTGCTACCAGGCAGACTAAATAACTTTTTTGCCCGCTTTGAGGACAATACAGTGCCACTGACACGGCCTGCAACCAAAACATGCGGCCTCTCCTTCACTGCAACCGAGGTGAGTAAAATATTTAAACGTGTTAACCCTCGCAAGGCTGCAGGCCCAGACGGCATCCACAGCCGCGCCCTCAGAGCATGCGCAGACCAGCTGGCTGGTGTGTTTACGGACATATTCAATCAATCCCTATCCCAGTCTGCTGTTCCCACATGCTTCAAGAGGGCCACCATTGTTCCTGTTCCCAAGAAAGCTAAGGTAACTGAGCTAAACGACTACCGCCCCGTAGCACTCACTTCCGTCATCATGAAGTGCTTTGAGAGACTAGTCAAGGACCATATCACCTCCACCCTACCTGACACCCTAGACCCACTCCAATTTGCTTACCACCCAAATACTTCCACAGACGATGCAATCTCAACCACACTGCACACTGCCCTAACCCATCTGGACAAGAGGAATACCTATGTGAGAATGCTGTTCATCGACTACAGCTCGGCATTTAACACCATAGTACCCTCCAAGCTCGTCATCAAGCTCGAGACCCTGGGTCTCGACCCCGCCCTGTGCAACTGGGTACTGGACTTCCTGACGGGCCGCCCCCAGGTGGGGAGGGTAGGCAACAACATCTCCACCCCGCTGATCCTCAACACTGGGGCCCCACAAGGGTGCGTTCTGAGCCCTCTCCTGTACTCCCTGTTCACCCACGACTGCGTGGCCACGCACGCCTCCAACTCAATCATCAAGTTTGCGGACGACACAACAGTGGTAGGCTTCATTACCAAAAACAACGAGACGGCCTACAGGGAGGAGGTGAGGGCCCTCGGAGTGTGGTGTCAGGAAAATATCCTCACACTCAACGTCAACAAAACTAAGGAGATTATTGTGGACTTCAGGAAACAGCAGAGGGAACACCCCCCTATCCACATCGATGGAACAGTAGTGGAGAGGGTAGCAAGTTTCAAGTTCCTCGGCATACACATCACAGACAAACTGAATTGGTCCACCCACACAGACAGCATCGTGAAGAATGTTCAGGAGGCTGAAGAAATTTGGCTTGTCACCAAAAGCACTCACAAACTTCTACAGATGCACAATCGAGAGCATCCTGAAGGGCTGTGTCACCGCCTGGTACGGCAACTGCTCCGCCCACAACCGTAAGGCTCTCCAGAGGGTAGTGAGGTCTGCACAATGTATCACACAACACTCATTTGCAACTGCGACCTGGCCAAGATAAAGCATAGCAGTGTGTACAGACAACACAGAGTTACACATGGAGTAAACAATTAACAAGTCAATAACACAGTAGAAAAAAATGAGAGTATATACATTGTGTGCAAAAGGCATGAGGAGTGATAAATGAAGTCACTGGAGTGATAAATGATCAGATGGTCATGTACAGGTAGAGATATTGGTGTGCAAAAGAGCAGGAAAGTAAATAAATAAAAACAGCATGGGGATGAGGTAGGTAAAAATGGGTGGGCTATTTACCGATGGACTATGTACAGCTGCAGCGATCGGTTAGCTGCTCAGATAGCAGATGTTTGTAGTTGGTGAGGGAGATAAAAGTCTCCAACTTCAGCGATTTTTGCAATTCGTTCCAGTCACAGGCAGCAAAGAACTGGAACGAAAGGCGGCCAAATGAGGTGTTGGCTTTAGGGATGATCAGTGAGATACACCTGCTGGATGGGGTGGGTGTTGCCATCGTGACCAGTGAACTGAGATAAGGCGGAGCTTTACCTAGCATGGACTTGTAGATGACCTGGAGCCAGTGGGTCTGGCGACGAATATGTAGCGAGGGCCAGCCGACTAGAGCATACAGGTCGCAGTGGTGGGTGGTATAAGGTGCTTTAGTGACAAAACGGATGGCACTGTGATAAACTGCATCCAGTTTGCTGAGTAGAGTGTTGGAAGCAATTTTGTAGATGACATCGCCGAAGTCGAGGATCGGTAGGATAGTCAGTTTTACTAGGGTAAGTTTGGCGGTGTGAGTGAAGGAGGCTTTGTTGCGGAATAGAAAGCCGACTCTAGATTTGATTTTCGATTGGAGATGTTTGATATGAGTCTGGAAGGAGAGTTTACAGTCTAGCCAGACACCTAGGTACTTATAGATGTCCACATATTCAAGGTCGGAACCATCCAGGGTGGTGATGCTGGTCAGGCGTGCGGGTGCAGGCAGCGAACGGTTGAAAAGCATACATTTGGTTTTTACTAGCGTTTAAGAGCAGTTGGAGGCCACGGAAGGAGTGTTGTATGGCATTGAAGCTCGTTTTGAGGTTAGATAGCACAGTGTCCAAGGACGGGCCGGAAGTATATAGAATGGTGTCGTCTGCGTAGAGGTGGATCAGGGAATCGCCCGCAGCAAGAGCAACATCATTGATATATACAGAGAAAAGAGTCGGCCCGAGAATTGAACCCTGTGGCACCCCCATAGAGACTGCCAGAGGACCGGACAGCATGCCCTCCGATTTGACACACTGAACTCTGTCTGCAAAGTAGTTGGTGAACCAGGCAGGGCAGTCATCAGAAAAACCGAGACTACTGAGTTTGCCGATAAGAATATGGTGATTGACAGAGTCGAAAGCCTTGGCAAGGTCAATGAAGACAGCTGCACAGTACTGTCTTTTATCGATGGCGGTTATGATATCGTTTAGTACCTTGAGCGTGGCTGAGGTGCACCCGTGACCGGCTCGGAAACCAGATTGCACAGCGGAGAAGGTACGGTGGGATTCGAGATGGTCAGTGACCTGTTTGTTGACTTGGCTTTCGAAGACCTTAGATAGGCAGGGCAGGATGGATATAGGTCTGTAACAGTTTGGGTCCAGGGTGTCTCCCCCTTTGAAGAGGGGGATGACTGCGGCAGCTTTCCAATCCTTGGGGATCTCAGACGATATGAAAGAGAGGTTGAACAGGCTGGTAAATAGGGGTTACGACAATGGAGGCGGATAGTTTCAGAAATAGAGGGTCCAGATTGTCCAGCCCAGCTGATTTGTACAGGTCCAGGTTTTGCAGCTCTTTCAGAACATCTGCTATCTGGATTTGGGTAAAGGAGAACCTGGAGAGGCTTGGGCGAGTAGCTGCGGAGGGGGGGGGGCGGAGCTGTTGGCCGAGGCTGGAGTAGCCAGGCGGAAGGCATGGCCAGCCGTTGAGAAATGCTTGTTGAAGTTTTCGATAATCATGGATTTATCGTTGCAGGTGAAAGCCTGAGAAAAATCCATTCCGGATGTGCCCCATGTTTTGAAAGCGCTGCGTTCCAATGAGTCCCTATTGAGCAGTCAATGGGCTATCAACCAGATTACTCTATTTTTCCGTATTCCCGAAGGTGTCTACAGCATTGTGACGTAGTTTTATGCATTTATGTTGAAGAATACCCATAAGCGGCTACATTGCGCAAGTGGTCACCTGATGCTGCCAGAGAGATTCTCGCGTAAAATACAGAGGAAGCCATTATTCCAATCGGTCCTACTGAAAAACGAATTGTCCCGATGGATATATTATCGAATAGATATTTGAAAAACAACGTTTGCCATGTTTCTGTCGATATTATGGAGCTAATTTGGAATATTTTTCGCCGTTTTCGTGACTGCAATTTCTCAGCCAAACGTGGAGAACAAACGGAGCTATTTCGCCTACAAAAATAATATTTTTGGAAAAAAGGAACATTTGCTATCTAACTGGGAGTCTCGTGAGTGAAAACATCCAAATGCACGTGCATTTGCAATATGTTTCAATGGGCATTTACCATCACAAATTTGTCATGCTCAAAAATCCTGCAGGAATGCAAAATTGACTGACTTGATTAACACAGGATGGCCGTGCAGTGATAGTTGTTCCTTTCCATCGCTCGTTGTGTTGACTTCATCATGTCCATTTGGTGATGTTTTTTCACAATAGAATCATATTGCAAATGCACATGCATTTGCAATATGTTTCGATGCGAATTTACCATCACGAATTTGGCATGCTCAACAGTCAAACTATACTTTGCTCAAACTATACTTTTGTCAACTTTTATTATCATAATTTTTTTTTTTACTTGTGCATAAGGCATATGTTTTGTCCATTTGCAATATGATTGAATAGGAAGTCAAAACTCAAAGTCAAAAGTCACTCTTTTTGGGGCCAAATGCCACAATAAATTTGACATGCTCAAAAATCCTGCAGAAATGCAAAATCGACTGGCCTGATGAACTCGGGATGGCCGGGCAGTGATAGTTGTTCCTTTCCATCACTCGTTGTGTTGATTTCATCATGTCCATTTGGTGATTTTTTTTTCACTATTGAATCATATTGCAAGTGCACATGCATTTGCAATATGGTTCAAATGGGCATTTACCATCACGAATTTGGCATGCTCAAAAGTCAAACTATACTTTTGTCAACTTTTATTATCATAATTTTTTAGTTATTTTTACTTGTGCATAAGGCACATGCTTTGTCCATTTGCAATATGATTTCATAGGAAGTCAAAAGTCAAAGTCAAATGTCAATTTTTTGGGGGTCAAATGCCACAATAAATTTGACATGCTCAAAAGTACTGCAGAATTGCAAAATTGACTGACCTGATGAACACAGGATGGCCGGGCAGTGATAGGTGTTCCTTTCCATCACTCGTTGTGTTGACTTCATCATGTCCATTTGGTGATGTTTTTTTCACTATTGTATCATATTGCAAATGCACATGCATTAGAAATATGTTTCAATGGGCATGTACCATCACGAATTTGTCATGCTCAAAAATCCTGCAGGAAAGCGAAATTGACTGGCCCGATGAACTCAGGATGGCTGGGCAGTGATTCTGGTTCCTCTCCATCGCTCGTCAGAGTTGATTTTAGAAGTGTCACTTTGGTGATGGTACCTCACTGATAAAACATATTGCAAATGGACAAGAGTCACCAGCAAGTCACCGTCCATCAGTCAATTAGATATCATTCTGACACCAAACTGATACAAACTGACACCAAACCCACTTTTTCCAACTCGTTTAGTAGCCAACTATCACATACTACAGAAATGGCCCAAAATTCACAACGCCTTCTATTCAAACCATGATAAAAACGTAAAACACATAGTTACGTTCCAGCTAGCGGGTCCAGTTCAGATGTCATGTGTAGGCCTAGCTGAGGCGACCCCGAATCCCAAGTTTCGGCCCGATAGGTCATTTGGTGAGCAAGACCCTAATTGGTGCTGAAAATCCACTTTTTTCCATGCCTTGCTACGGGATCCTTGAATGAGCTATCGGACAGAAACGTTGGGGTCCGTCTCTATGGGCCGAGCCGGTTTCAATGCACCTAGTCTTGAGTCTCTGAGACTTTTCTAAATGTCATCATTTTCGTAATGGTCAAAATGAATTGAAGTCATTGCAAATGTACGAGGCTGTTTCTCGGTCCGAGAACCTTCTAGAGCCATGTAACTCACCACGCACTATCGACCTGAGGTCTAGAACAGGTTTCTAAAGTTTCGGAACTCTAGGTCTGACGGTTCTTTAAAAGTTCCAACAAGGTTAACTAATGCAGGCACTGTCTGTCTCTACGCACCCCAATACGTCCCTCCTTCCAAGCTGTGTGTGATTTAGTTTTTCTTTGAAATTTTATGGGAAAAATCACTGATTTACAGTTCATGGGGGTTGCCTAATCACACATATGAAGTTTTGGAAAGATCTGACTTTTTTAACCCTTCGAAACAGCCCCTGTGACACCAATTATGGCACTTCCGGTTGGCACAGGAAGCTATAAGTCAACACATATCCTCATTGGGGTATGTTTTTACAGAATCCTGAGTTTTAAGTCTTTACGTTAAGAACTGACTGATTTACACAGGGTTGAATGCACTATTTCTATCAAACTGCAGGTAGGGTATGGATATAAACATTTTAGGGTGATTTTAACCACTTCCGGTTGGTCCAGGAAGCTTAGAATCAACACAGGTAGACCTCATAGTGGCCTAATGGATTGTCATCGAAGACAGGTTCCTACAGCATTCATAACCCACATAGGCCTCAGGTTGAATTTAGGGGTGCAGTCAATGTATTCCTATGGGGAGAGAAGTCATTGTAATCTGTGTGATCAAAAAACCCTGTTTTACTATTAAGGGTTAATGCCACACGGTCAAGGTTAGGCTTGCACAGATCGGGAGGACCTCAGGTCGAATTGTGCTTCTCACCCTAACGGTTCTCTCACTGTCACCCAAAAGCAAATGACATTTAGGGCCAGGCTTCATTTTGGGCCTACTTTTTTTCACGGTCAAGCGGGGATTCTTATTGAACTCGGCACAGTCTGGAGACTATGGTGATGCCATTTTTTGTGTTGATTTCAGAATGACATTTTGGTGATGGTCCCTCTCCGTTTAAACATATTGCAAATGTACAAAAGTCAACTAGCAAGTCAGTGTCCATCAGAGCGAGCTACGGTCAAGCGGGGCATCTCATTGAACTCGGCACGGCCTAGAGAATATGGAAATTCCATAGCAGGCTCTTTAAGCTCCGCACTTTGTCACTCCATCCTTGCTGTGTGTGTGTGTCTGTGTGTGTGTGTGTGAGAGAGAGCTTTTCTTTGACATCTGTTGGGAGAAATTCTGTTGGGACAGTTCATGGGGGTTGCCTAATCACACATATGAAGTTTTGAAAAGATCTGACCTTTTTAACCCTTGGAAACAGCCACAATTACACCATTTAAGGCACTTCCGGTTGGCACAGGAAACTATAAATATCCTGATTGGCATATGCCTTTACAGAATCCTGAGTTTTAAGTCTTTACGTTAAGAACTGAGTTATTTACGGAGGGTTTAGTGAGTGTGTGTTATTTCAGAAAATCATAGAAAATCACAGAAATCTCGCAGAGCTTCGCAGCACACTTTAAAAAGATTTGTATGAACACCCTGCAACTGGATCTGTAACAGTTTTAAAAAAAAACTATTTTTGAACATCACCAATTTGACATTGTACGATTTCTCTTAAATGACGATCGATAAATGGCTGGTTCTTTTTTTATTGACACCGGAGGCTCCTTGACTTTGACCTGAAGTGGAAAAATAATTTCTCTATTTCCATTTAGGACCTTTAATCCCAAAAAAATGGCAATAACTCACAAACCGTTGAGGCCTAGACGCCATCTTGTTCGGGGCCAACTGCCCATTATGCCAAACCTACGCTCACCAAGTTACTTCTTTGAAATATTTTCAGTTTTGGAGATAAGGCCACGTCGTGATTCGTGATATTTTGTACATTTGCAATATGATTGCTTATGCCCTCTTGTGGGATTTACAGGGACAGCGGAAAAATGACCAAAATTTGATTATTTTATAAAACGGAAACCGAATGTCCGAGAGAGTTCGTTTGATGACTTCCCGGTAGATCCGGCCCTGCCGCACGGCCCGACGCCGTCCACGAATTTTACAAACGTTTTCGGACGTCTAGTAAGGGACCGTACATTTGCAAAATGGACTTTCTCACTAACCATACGGCGAATGTCAAAATGTTCCCTTAAGGTATTCATATATGCAAATACACCAGGTGTATTTATGCAAATGAAGCACCTCTTTTATTTATTAAAATAAATACTACATATCTGAAACAATAACAAAATGAAAATATGAGTGTTATCATTCTTACAATAATTTTGGGGGAAATTGTCCAATAAATGTAAAACCTCAATTCACACCAAAATCTCAACTCCATTAATTATTAGTTTGTTCCAGTAAAATATTGTATGTGCTATAATTCAGTAAATATCTGATGGTTTATGAAAATGATAAACGTTTGGAGTATCTTCAGCCACTGTGAGGAGGCCTGCGTCTTGTGACCGTAGAATTACACACAGCACTCCTCAGACACGCCCCTCGAGAAGTGAAGTGCTCTAAACCCGAGCCAGGTCTTATGCAAATGATCAACATGTAATTTACAGTAAGTCATTTGCCTTTTTTCCAGTAAGAAGCATGTGACAAGCTGACTCTCACACAGAGCTGTTGTCACACACTTTCACACTTCTGTACTTAGTGACACCATACTGTCCTCTGATAAACAGAAAGTTGGTACAAAAGTGTGCAATGCAGTTCATGTCTCTCCACTTGTTTTGATGTAGATAGAGGATGAGGAAGAGGGAAGGAGAAGATGTGACAGTAATTGTAGACCATAGGCTCTCTCTGAAAAAAGATAGAGACATCTGAGTAACTATTATCTCTGGTGTTCATGTCATACAGGAGACAGTAAATTTAGATCTCAGGCCCTCTCTGAGAAAGACAGAGACATCTCTGAATAACTATTATCTCTGGTGTCCATGTCACAAAGGAGGCAACAGTTATTCTTTGTGATTTCACCGTCTTGCATTGAGCTACTGTTCACCCTGCTGTTGTTTTAAACATCATATCAGAGTTTCAGATTAAACCACTGCTTAAAATATAACAGGAAGTGGACCGACTGAGTTTCAAATGGTGTGAATGACATCACCACTGAAAACCCTCTGAGACAGATGCAGACATTTTGTACATTCTAATACATATCTCTGAGTAACTCTTCTCACTGAGACAGATGCAGACATATTGTACATTCTAACACATTTCTCTGAGTAACTCTTCTCACTGAGACAGATGCAGACATATTGTACATTCTAACACATATCTCTGAGTAACTCTTCTCACTGAGACAGATGCAGACATATTGTACATTCTGATACATATCTCTGAGTAACTCTTCTCACTGAGACAGATGCAGACACATTGTACATTCTGATACATATCTCTGAGTAACTCTTCTCTCTGAGACAGATGCAGACATATTGTACATTCTGATACATATCTCTGAGTAACTCTTCTCACTGAGACAGCAGAGATGAAAATAACTGTTCGATGGTGTGCAAGGTGAAATGTGTTAAACTACTAAGAGTATGAAGCACAAAAACTAAACTAATTGAAACTAAATATACAAGCTAATCTACACTGTGGTAAACTAAACTAAAATAAACTAAATATACAAACTAATCTACACTGTGGTAAACTAAACTAAAATAAACTAAATATACAAGCTAATCTACACTGTGGTAAACTAAACTAAAATAAACTAAATATACAAGCTAATCTACACTGTGGTAAACTAAACTAATATAAACTAAATATACAAACTAATCTTCACTGTGAGAAACAAACATCGTTTTCAGAAAATAAGTCTGGAGTCACATGGTAGTGGTTAGTGTCACACTATTGGTTAGACAGTTTCCCCTTTAATGAGGTTGACTGTTAAAACTGTCTCTGACATTAGACTGAGTCACACAGAGACTCCAGCTGTGCAGCGAACAGACACAAACCTACAACTGAGATAACAGCAGACTTTACAACATTAGAAGATCCAACAGTAGAAGATACAACAGCAGAAGTTACAACAGTAGAAGATACAACAGTAGAAGATACAACAGTAGAAGATACAACAGTAGAAGTTACAACAGTAGAAGATACAACAGCAGAAGATACAACAGTAGAAGATACAACAGTAGAAGATACAACAGTAGAAGTTACAACAGTAGAAGTTACTGCATTTCAACCCACGTGTGTAAAGATGTCAGAGGAAATCTATGAAAACGGCGATAGATTTAGTGGCAAAAAAATATATAAAATAAATAAAATAGAGACCATGGACATTAATGATCAAATATACAACAACGAAAGACCCGTCATGCCCTGCAAGAAGAATGGAGTTGGTGATCAACATTCAGGTAACAGTTTAACCTGGTGTATTGCTAGATGCTGACACACACTTACACCCCAACACACACACGCACACACACACACACACACACACTCACACACACACACACACACACACACACACACACACGCACACACACACACACACACACACACACACTCACACTCACACTTACACCCCAACACGCACACACGCAAGTTTTTTGCACTACATTTTGTGCACTGTCTATATGCACACACGCTGGATTCCACAACAGACTCACACACACTGACACTGACACCACACACACACACACACTGACACACAGACACACAGACACACACTGACACCACACACACACACACACACACACACACACACACACACACACACACACACACACACACACACACACACACACACACACATAGACACACAGAAATGTCTCATTTACATAAAAATTCACACCCAAGTCAATACGTGTTAGAATCTCCTCTCATGCCTTATGCGCATGTAATTAAAAAAATATATATATGATAAAAAAATTGGACAAAAGTATATTCATACAGCTCTTACACATGTGTAATTGACAGAAAAATCGAAAGAATTTCGAAAAAAGGCCCAGAAAGCACTTTTTTAAGGGGTGAAAAGTTTTTGAAAAAAATATCCTTTTTTCAAAAATTTTCTTTTGGATGTTGACTTGGGTTGCATTTCCAATATGAAAAACCCCGGTGGAGCGCACTCGCCCCCTGTTGGATTTTTGAGGTGTTACAATTGGCAATTGCCATATGGCATTTGCCATATTCTTTGCACGAATCAACGCCGCTTTGGGTGGTATTGGACATCGTGTACATGGTTTGTCCAATGCCAATATCTTGCCATTCATTTTTGTACAATTCAGGGGGGTATTCCCTTACAGCTGTGAGTCTCTGGGTAAGTCTCTAAGAGTCATTACAGCTGTGAGTCTCTGGGTAGTCTCTAAGAGTCATTACAGCTGTGAGTCTCTGGGTAAGTCTCTAAGGGTCATTACAGCTGTGAGTCTCTGGGTAAGTCTCTAAGAGTGATTACAGCTGTGAGTCTCTGGGTGAGTCTCTAAGAGCTTTGTACACCTGGATTGTACAATATTTGCCAATTTATTATTTTCAAAATTCTTCAAGCTCTGTCAAATTGGTTGTTGATCATTGTTTGTCAACCATTTTGAATTTGTCTTACCATAGGTTTGAAAGCAGATTTCAATCACAAATGTAACTTTGCAAACTCATTTGTAGATGTGGCCTTGTGTTGTAGGTTGTCTGGTGGAAAGCAGACTGAAACAGGTTTTCTTCTAGGATATTTCCTGTGCTTAGCTCAATTCTATGATTTTATTTTATCCTGAAAAACTACCCAGTCCTTAAAAATTACAAGCATACTGATAACATGATGCAGCCCCCACTATGATTGTAAATATTGAGAGAAGTACTCAGTGATGTTTTGGATTGCCCGCCTGTATTCAGTACAAAAAGTGAATCGACACATTATTTTTGCAGTATTACTTTAGTTAAGAGTCATTACAGCTGTTCCACAAGCTTCCTTTATTTCACTCTGTCAAGTAGATTAGTGTTGTGGAGTAACTACAATGTTTAAAAAAACAACAAAATTATTCCTGATCTTTCTAATATCTCTCAGATAGAGGACAGACACTTCAGAACAAACTTCCTTCTGATATTTCTGGGGACTTTCTGTTGTTCCACGTAGTGAATCTGTTATTCAATGTGTTTCTATTGGCTAATAGCAGCAATGACTATCTGTTATTCAATGTGTTTCTATTGGCTAATAGCAGTAATGACTATCTGTTATTCAATGTGTTTCTATTGGCTAAGAGCAGTAATGACTATCTGTTATTCAATGTGTTTCTATTGGCTAATAGCATTAATGACTATCTGTTATTCAATGTGTTTCTATTGGCTAATAGCAGTAATGACTATCTGTTATTCAATGTGTTTCTATTGGCTAATAGCAGTAATGACTATCTGTTATTCAATGTGTTTCTATTGGCTAATAGCATTAATGACTATCTGTTATTCAATGTGTTTCTATTGGCTAAGAGCAGTAATGACTATCTGTTATTCAATGTGTTTCTATTGGCTAATAGCATTAATGACTATCTGTTATTCAATGTGTTTCTATTGGCTAATAGCATTAATGACTATCTGTTATTCAATGTGTTTCTATTGGCTAATAGCAGTAATGACAAATTCAATGCTTCATGCAATCATTTATATATATAACAGTATATATAACAATATATATATATTAAATTCAGTCAGTATCAATAAAATGTGGAAAAATGCACTTTTCAGAAGGCACTGTAGATAGCTCCCTCAATTACCTCGTACCCCTACACATTGGGGTGGCAGGTAGCCTAGTGGTTAAAGTGTTGGACTAGTAATAGCAAGATTGCAAGATCGAATCCCTGAATCCCTGAGCTGACAAGGTCAAATCTGGCCTTCTGTCCCTGAACAAGGCAGTTAACCCACTGTTCCCCGGTAGGCATTGTAAATAAGAATTTGTTCTTAATAACTGACTTGCCTAGTAAAATAAAGGTAAAAAAAGTAAACCTTGGCTTGTTACTGGTACTCCCTGTACATAGCTACCTCTATTACCTCGTACCCCTTCACATCAGCTTGGTACTGTTACTCCCTGTACATAGCTACCTCTATTACCTCGTACCCCTTCACATCAGCTTGGTTCTGTTACACCCTGTACATAGCTACCTCTATTGCCTCGTACACATCGGCTTGGTACTCCCTGTACATAGCATGGTAGAGTGGCCAGACGGAAGCCACTCCTCAGTAAAAGGCACACATCATCCCGCTTGGAGTTTTCCAAAAGGCACCTAAAGACTCTCAGACCATGAGAAATAAGATTCTCTGGTCTGATGAAACCAAGATGGAACTCAGTGACAAAGTCCAGAGTTATGTGTGACCAGGGGCGACTGGATATGGGAAGAGGTTGAAGGAGACCAGAACTGGGTGAGAGAGGTTATATAACCAGCTAAAGGGGAGAAGAGCGCTAGAATGGAGGTAGATGTGCAGTCGTACGGCCGATGAGGCAGCAGCGATAGGACGTGGTGCTTGCTGAACACAGGAGCTAGATCGTGACCCTCTGGAGGAACTGATGACAGGACAGGACGTGGTGCTTGCTGAGCACAGGAGCTAGATCGTGACCCTCTGGAGGAACTGATGACATGTCAGGAGGTTCTGGAATAGACTGGGGCACAGACAAGGCAGGGGCAGAATGTAGACCATTCTAGTGACAAAATGATCTCCAAGTGGTTACCCTTCCAGCGTTCCAGTCGATCTGAGGGTTGTGGAACTTTAACCATGGATGGCCAAGAACCAGGGGAGAGTGAGGACAGTCGATTATGTGGAAAGTGATCCTTTCCTGGTGGTTTCCAGAGAGATGCAGGATGACAGGGACGGTCCTCTCCCAGACACGGACGAGGAGCTGTCCGTTGAGAGCGTTGGCATCGAGGGGTGAATCGAGTGAAACAGAGTCCAGGCCCAACTGGGTAACGACACCACGGTCCAGGAAACTCTGAGTCGATGATAGCAGGCATGGGAAAGGCCTGACTCTGCCACACGAGGGCACCGTCAAGCAAGGGTCTGGGGGGTCTGGGGGAGAGATGGGCAGGCGATTTGGCTCAACGGTAGGTCCCCCACTACTGCCGAGCCACCACTTTTGCTGGACGCAGGGAATAAGTGGAGACAAAGTGACCAACCTGGCCACAGTATAGGCAGCTTCTAGTGTTGATTCACCGCTGCCTCTCCTCTGGAGAGAGACGAGCCGAGCTGCACGGAGGCAGCCAGTCAGGAAGGAAATCTTGATCCGTTGTTGTATCTTTAAATCTGCATTGATGGAAAAGGACCCGTAAGTCAGCATTTCACTATACAGTATAGGCAGCTCCTATGGACACAAAAGTAGACACAAATACAACTCTGATAATAATTTGTTCTTCAGTGTTTTGTCAGTGGTGGAAGAGATACTCTGGAGCTGCTGCAGTGTGTCTGGGGCTGCTGTGGGTTCTCCTACTGGCTGGGATCATAGGCCTGTTTCTCTACCGTGAGTTTGACATGTTCTCACTCAAACATTCTTCATCATCAGTGGTGTAATGATCAGGGTTCAATTACATTTATATTCCAGTCAATTACATTTACATTCCAGTCAATTACATTCAGAAAGTTCACCAACATCAAATTCCAAGAATTGTAAATCAAATGAATTCCTGTGTATTTCCTGATTTGACTGGAATTGAAATGCAACTGACCCCTACTATGGTAAAGACTGATGAACATTTCCACTGTTACAATGATCTCATTATTTCAGAGAGAAACCAGTTGACCTGTTCCAACACCCTGACCAAAGAGGGAGACCAGTTACAGACAAGCGACACCAACCTGACTGCAGAGAGAGACCAGCTACAGACTAGCAACAACACCCTGACCAAAGAGAGAGACCAGCTACAGACTAGATACAACACCCTGACCTTAGAGAGAGACCAGCTACAGACCAGTTACAACACCCTGACCAAAGAGAAAGACCAGCTACAGACCAGATACAGCACCTTGACCAAAGAGAAAGACCAGCTACAGACCAGTTACAACACCCAGACCTCAGAGAGAGACCAGATACAGACCAGTTACAACACCCTGACCAAAGAGAAAGACCAGCTACAGACCAGATACAATGCCCTGACCAAAGAGAGAGACCAGCTACAGAAAGAGACAAAACGTCTGAAACAATCTTTAGTTGAGAAAGGTGAGTAAATTGTCTAATGACTGTTCTGTTTGACAGTCTCTGTATCAGTTCACATGCTTACAAACAGGAAATTCAACTTTAATTAAATAAAAAATGTAAGAAAAAATGTATGACTTCCAAACTGTCCATTAGTTAGTTCCTGTCTTCCTTGAGTGTCTGCTTGATTCTTAATTCAATGTTGTATGTTCAACTTATAGTGTGTCCGGAAGGATGGAAGAAGATTGGTAGCAGTTGTTACTACGTCTCTACTGAGAAAAAATCCTGGGAGGAGAGCAGACAGGACTGCAGAAATAGAGGAGCAGACCTGGTGGTCATCAAGAGCCAAGAACAACAGGTGTGTGTGTGTGTGTGTGTGTGTGTGTGTGTGTGTGTGTGTGTGTGTGTGTGTGTGTGTGTGTGTGTGTGTGTGTGTGTGTGTGTGTGTGTGTGTGTGTGTAAGGAAGAGAGAGAGAGAGAGAGATTAAGCCCCACCCTCTTCAACATACATATCATTGAATTGGCACTAGAACAGTCTGCAGAACTGAATGAGAGACAGACAGACAGACAGACAGACAGACAGACAGACAGACAGACAGACAGACAGACAGACAGACAGACAGACAGACAGACAGACAGACAGACAGAGTGAGAGAGTGAGAGAGTGAGAGAGTGAGAAAGAGAGAGACGAGTAGAAAGAGAGAAATTTGGAACTCACTAAACAAACAACAAAACAAGGAGTTATCTATCCATAATGTAGATGAGTAAACCACTTCTCCAATCTTTTTGGCTATTTAACGAAGAACAAACAGCAAAAACATATACATGACCAAAAACAAATCTTAGAATCAACTATTAAAGACTTCCAGATCCCACTGGACTCAACAATTACATTGAATGAACTACAGGACAAAATACAAACCCTCCAACCCAAAAGGGCCTGTGGTGTTGATAATATCCTAAATGAAATTATTAAACAGACAGACCACAAATTTGGTTTTACTTATTTATTTGGTTTTTAATTTAATTTACTCATTAACATCATCCTCAGATGGGGTGGGACAGGGATGCAGCTTAAGCCCCACCCTCTTCAACATATATATCAACTAATTGGCGAGGCCACTAGAACAGTCTGCAGCACCCGGTCCTCACCCTACTAGAATCTGAAGTCAAATGTCTACTGTTTGCTGATGATCTGGAGCTACTGTCCCCAACAAAGCAGGGCCATCAGCAGCACCTAGATCTTCTGCACAGATTCTGTCAAACCTGGGCCCTGACCTGGGCCCTTTATTTCACTATTGTTTATTATCTATTTCACTTGCTTTGGCAATGTTAGCATATGTTTCCCATGCCCATAAAGCGCTTAAATTGAAATTGAATTGAAATTTGAGGAGAGGGAAAGAGAGAGAGAGAGTGATAGAAAGCAGTAATGGGTATGTTTTAACAATGTTGTATCTCTCCCACAACTACAGACATTAGTCAATTGGTTATGTGGAGTATATGACTATGTCTGGATTGGTCTGACTGACTCTGTTTCTGAGGGGACCTGGAAATGGGTGGACGACACACCACTGACCACAAAGTAAGACATTAATGAATTCTGTGTCACTATGACATCACTGTCTGGAGTAGTATGTTCAGAATGGACAGCCTGATTCTGTGTTGTTTCTTCTACAGGTATTGGAACAGTGGACAGCCTGATTCTATGTGTTGTTTCTTCTACAGGTATTGGAACAGTGACAGTCTGATTCTGTGTTGTTTCTTCTACAGGTATTGGAACAGTGGAGAGCCTGATTCTATGTGTTGTTTCTTCTACAGGTATTGGAACAGTGGACAGCCTGATTCTATGTGTTGTTTCTTCTACAGGTATTGGAACAGTGGACAGCCTGATTCTATGTGTTGTTTCTTCTAAAGGTATTGGAACAGTGGAGAGCCTGATTCTATGTGTTGTTTCTCCTACAGGTATTGGAACAGTGGACAGCCTGATTCTATGTGTTGTTTCTTCTACAGGTATTGGAACAGTGGACAGCCTGATTCTATGTGTTGTTTCTTCTACAGGTATTGGAAAAGTGGACAGTCTGATTCTATGTGTTGTTTCTTCTACAGGTATTGGAACAGTGGACAGTCTGATTCTGTGTTGTTTCTTCTACAGGTATTGGAACAGTGACAGTCTGATTCTGTGTTGTTTCTTCAACAGGTATTGGAACAGTGGACAGCCTGATTCTATGTGTTGTTTCTTCTACAGGTATTGGAACAGTGGACAGCCTGATTCTATGTGTTGTTTCTTCTACAGGTATTGGAACAGTGGACAGCCTGATTCTATGTGTTGTTTCTCCTACAGGTATTGGAGAAGTGGACAGCCTGATTCTGTGTTGTTTCTTCTACAGTTATTGGAACAGTGGAGAGCCTAATGGTGGTGGAGCAGAGAACTGTGTGTATTTCTACTCTTGGTCAGCAGACACAGGAGAATGGTGGGACTATTACTGTTACTATAAATTCAGATGGATCTGTGAGAAATAGGATTCATCCTCGGTACTCTCTGAACTGCTTAATAGGATTATGCTCAGTGCTATATATCGTAATACATTTTCTGCTTATTCAATTTACCTTGTCAAGAACATAGAATATATAACAAGACAAATGTATAACACATTATAAAAAACTATATGCAATAACAATACAATGAATTGATAAGAGAAGGACTGTTCTGTCTGTTGTTGAGGAAATTCACCACTAAGGACTCAAATTCAAAGGAAATTAATCAATATGTATTATCACAGTCACAGAGGTTCACTGACTCAATACAATCCTGATGTTAATGTTTATTATTATTACTTTTTACTTTAGTCTACTTGCTAAATATTTGTCTTAACTCTTCCCGAACTGCACTGTTGGTTAAGGGCTTGTAAGTCAGCATTTCACGGTAAAGTCTACACTTGTTGTATTCGTGGCATGTGACAAATAAAGTTTGATTTGATTTGAAGTCATATAAGCACGGTTGGTTCCTGCATGAGACTGACTGATACCACACCAGGCTTCTTACCTTGAAACTGAGATACTCCTTTTGGTTCCCAGAGCAATGTTCTGGGTGTACTGGGAAAATGCTTGTACAGTGAGTGTAAGGGATGTCGTCCTCCTCTTCTGAGGAGGAGTAGCGAGAAAGATCGGAGGACCAAAGCGCAGCGTGGTAAGTGTTCATGATGATTTTAATTAAAGAAAGCACTGAACACTGAATCAAAACAATACATGATGATGTGCATTTACAAAACCGAAACAGTACCGTGTGGCCCAAACACTCACACGGAAACAAACACCCACAATCCAAAAGTGAAACCCAGGCTACCTAAGTATGATTCTCAATCAGGGACAACAATTGACAGCTGCCTCTGATTGAGAACCAAAAACCAACATAGAAAAACAAACAGACTGCCCACCCCAACTCACGCCCATTCTAAAACAAAGACAAAAACAAACAAAGGTCAGAACGTGACAGTGAGTTGATTTCTCCCATGTAGAGTCAATCAGTTATCGCATGAACGCATCCAAGTTGGATATTAGAAAAGCAGCATTATCCTAAACATACGAGTGGATAAACAGAGAGAAAATGTCACACTCTATTATATAATAGTTGATCTAACATGGAGTCTAGAAGGACTGTTCTCTACTCTATAATAGTTTATCTAACATGGAGTCTAGAAGTACTGTACTCTACTGTATAATAGTTGATCCAACATGGAGTCTAGATGGACTGTTCTCTACTGTATAATAGTTGATCTAACATGTAGTCTAGATGGACTGTTCTCTCTACTGTATAATAGTTGATCCAACATGGAGTCTAGAAGGACTGTTCTCTACTGTATAATAGTTGATCTAACATGTAGTCTAGAAGGACTGTTCTCTACTGTATAATAGTTGATCTAACATGGAGTCTAGAAGGACTGTTCTCTACTGTATAATAGTTGATCTAACATGGAGTCTAGAAGGACTGTTCTCTCTGCTGTATCATATAATCTCTGACACTTTAAGAACATGTGAATGTACTATATATCAGGATTCAGGTAAGACCCTTGTGCAGACTGTGTAGAGGTAACAATGTTTATTATAACAACAGGGGCAGGCAAACGACAGGTCAAGGCAGGCAGGGGTCGATGATCCAGAGTAGTGGGGCCAAGGTACAAGACGGCAGGCAGGCTCAGGCAGACTGGTCATGCAGAGGTTGGTAATCCAGAGTAGTGGGGCAAAGGTACAGGACGGCAGGCAGGCCCAGGGTCAGGTCAGGCAAAGGTTGGTAATCCAGAGTAGTGGGGCCAAGGTACAGGACGGCAGGCAGGCTCAGGCAGAGTGGTCAGGCAGGCGGGCTCGTAGTCAGGACAGACAGGGGTCAAAACCAGGAGGACGAGAAAAGAGATTCTGGAAAAGCAAGCGCTGAGACATTAAACGCTGTTGGGCTTGATTGAACAAGACGAACTGGCACAGACAGAAAACACAGGTATAAATACCCAGGGGATAATTGGGGAAGATGGGCAACACCTTAGGGGGGTGGAGACAAGCATAAGGACAGGTGAAACAGATCAGGGCGTGACACTATATATATTTTACAAACACACATGGAAAAGTAGCAACCCTCCCACCTGAGAATCTGTTTGTTAGCCATCCATTTCCTGTGTTTTAAGTTTGCAAAATCCATGTCACTTAATAACTCTAGTGACTCCCCATCCCGCATGAGGGAGCGTAATCATCGACTGTCACTAATTAGCATAACGCAATTATTCATGAAAATCACAAGTGAAATATATTGAGACACAGCTTAGCCTTTTGTTAATCACCCTGTCATCTCAGATTTTCAAAATATGCTCTACAGCCAAAGCAAGACAAGCATTTGTGTAAGTTTATCGATAGCCTAGCATAGCATTTTGTCCAGCTAGCAGCAGGTAACTTGGTCACGGAAATCAGAAAAGCAATCAAATTAAATTGTTTACCTTTGATAAGCTTTGGATGTTTTCACTCACGAGACTCCCAGTTAGATAGCAAATGTTCCTAATATTATTTTTGTAAGCGAAATATCTCCGTTTTTTCTTCACGTTTCACCCGGAAATTACAGTCACGAAAACGCCTAAAAATATTCCAAATTAGCTCCATAATATTGACAGAAACATGGTAAACGTTGTTTATACTCAATCCTCAAGGTGTTTTTCAAATATCTATTTGATTATAAATCCACCGGGACAATTGGTTTTTCAGTAGGACCGATTGGCATAATGGCTACCTCTGTATTTTACGCGAGAATCTCTCTGGGAGCATCAGGTGACCACTTGCGCAATGTAGCCGCTTACGGGTATTCTTCAACATAAATGCGTAAAACTACGTCACAATGCTGTAGACACCTTGGGGAATACGGAGAAAGAGTAATCTGGTTGATAGCCCATTCACTGCTCAATAGTGATGCATTGGAACGCAGCGCTTTCAAAACATGACGCAGTCCCGGATTGGATTTTTCTCAGGCTTTCGCCTGCAACATCAGTTCTGTTATACTCACAGACAATAATTTGACAGTTTTGGAAACTTTAGAGTGTTTTCTATCCTAAGCTGTCAATTATATGCATATTCTAGCATCTTGTCCTGACAAAATATCCCGTTATTTTTCCAAAAATGAAAATACTGCCCCCTAGTCACAAAAGGTTAATGCTTTATATCATATATAATAATATAATCTACTGTTGTTGTTTTGTTGTTGTTATTCATTTGGAAAATGAATATTTGTTTCCACCTTGAAGATGTGTAGTAGGTTGTGTAGACTTTTTTTCTGGGGGGAAGGGTCGAGTTGAATGTTTTTATTTTATTTTAAAGCAGCAAAATGTGATGTTTTTTTTTCAGATTAGCCTTGTTAAAATTCCCAGTTACAACAAATGCAGCCCAGGATATGTGGTTTTCAGTTTACATAGAGTCAAATTAAGTTATTTCAGGGCCGTCGAGGTGTCTGCTTGGGGGGGATATACACGGCTGTGATTATAATCGAAGAGAATTCTCTTGGTAGATAATGTGGTCGGTATTTGATCGTAAGGAATTCTAGGTAAGGTGAACAAAAGGACTTGAGTTCCTGTATGTTGTTATGATCACACCACGACTTGTTAATCATAAGGCATACACCCCCGCCCTTCTTCTTACCAGAGAGATGTTTGTTTCTGTCGGCGCGATGCGTGAAGAAACCGGGATGCTGTACCAACTCTGATAATGTATCCCGAGTGAGCCATGTTTCCGTGAAACAGAGAATGTTGCAATCTCGGATGTCTCTCCGGAAAGCAACTCTTGCTCGAATTTCGTCTACCTTGTTGTCCATAGACTGAACATTGGCGTGTACTATACTCGGGAGCGGTAAGCAATGTGCCCGTCCATGGAGCCTGACCAGAAGACCGCTCCGTCTGCCCCTTCTGCGGCGCCGTTGTTTTAGGTCTCCTACTGGGATCCGATCTGATGTCCTGGTGGTGGTTCAAACATAGGTGTTGTACACTGTTGTAAACTAAACTGATATAAACCAAATATACAAACTAATCTACACTGTGGTAAATTAAACTAATATGAACTAAATATACAAACTAATCTACACTGTAGTAAACTAAACTAATATAAACTAAATATACAAACTAATCTACACTGTTGTAAACTAAACTAATATAAACTAAATATACAAACTAATCTACACTGTAGTAAACTAAACTAATATAAACTAAATATACAAACTAATCTACACTGTGGGAAACAAACATGGTTCTCAGAAAATAAGTCTGTGGTCACATGGTGATGGTTAGAGTCGTACTATCCACATCATTTATTTAAAGTGAAACTTAAAGAACAAAACAATAAACAATAAACGAACAATGAGCCGTGACTACAGAGTAGTCTAACTCAAAACAATATCCCATAACACACAGGTGGAAAAAGGATACCTAAATATGATCCCCAATTAGAGACAACGATTACCAGCTGCCTCTATTTGGGAATCATACCAATCACCAATATAGAAATAATAACCCAGAACCCCATATAGAAATAACTAACTAGAACAACCCCCAGTCACGCCCTGACCTACTACACCATAGAGAAATAATGTCTCTCTTTGGTCAGGGCATGACACTAAACTAATAGAATCTAAATAACAAACAAATCTTCACTGTGAGAAACAAACATGGTTTTGTTAGTGGCATACAATATACAAACTAATCTACACTGTGGTAAACTAAACTAATATAAACTAAATATACAAACTAATCTACACTGTGGTAAACTAAACTGATATAAACTAAATATACAAACTAATATACACTGTTGTAAACTAAACTAATATAAACTAAATATACAAACTAATCTACACTGTGGTAAACTAAACTAATATAAACTAAATATACAAACTAATCTACACTGTGGTAAACTAAACTAATATAAACTAAATATACAAACTAATCTACACTGTGGTAAACTAAACTGATATAAACTAAATATACAAACTAATATACACTGTTGTAAACTAAACTAATATAAACTAAATATACAAACTAATCTACACTGCGGTAAACAAACATGGTTTTCAGAAAATAAGTCTCTGGTCACATGGTGGTGGTTAGTGTCGTACTATTGGTTAGACAGTTTCCCCTTTAATGAGGTTGACAGTTAATAACCTCTCGCCGCTCAGATCCCTTTAAGCGGGATAATTTTGATTTTCCTCGCATTTTCGCCTGCCATATCAGTTCTGTTATACTCACAGACAATATTTTGACAGTTTTGGAAACTTTAGAGTGTTTTCTATCCTAATCTGACAATTATATGCATATTCTAGAGAAGGAGAGAATTAGAGAACGCACACTTAGATTCACACAGGACACCGAATAGGACAGGAGAAGTACTCCAGATACTGAATCCAATCGAGAATCTGTGGAAAGAACTGAAAACTGCTGTTCACAAATGCTCTCCATCCAACCTCACTCAGCTCGAGCTGTTTTGCAAGGAGGAATGGGAAAAAATGTCAGTCTCTCGATGTGCAAAACTGATAGAGACATACCCCAAGCGACTTACAGCTGTAATCGCAGCAAAAGGTGGCGCTACAAAGTATTAACTTAAGGGGGCTGAATAATTTTGCACGCCCAATTTTTCAGTTTTTGATTTGTTAAAAAAGTTTGAAATATCCAATAAATGTCATTCCACTTCATGATTGTGTCCCACTTGTTGTTGATTCTTCACAAAAAAATACAGTTTTATATCTTTATGTTTGAAGCCTGAAATGTGGCAAACGGTCGCAAAGTTCAAGGGGGCCGAATACTTTCGCAAGGCACTGTATAACAAACTGACCCTAGCCCCCCGACACATAAACTACTGCAGCATAAATACTGGAGGCTGAGACAGGAGGGTTCAGGAGACACTGTGGCCCCATCCGAGGACACCCCCGTACAGGGCCAAACAGGAAGGATATAACCCCACCCACTTTGCCAAAGCACAGCCCCCACACCACTAGAGGGATATCTTCAACCACCAACTTACCATCCTGAGACAAGGCTGAGTATAGCCCACAAAGACCTCCGCCACAGCACAACCCCAGGGGGGGGGGGCGCCAACCCAGACAGGATGACCACAAGTCATTAGAAGACCTTAGAAAGGCAGGGTAGGATAGATATAGGTCTGTTGCAGTTTGGGTCTAGAGCGTCTCCCCTTTGAAGAGGGGGATGACTGCTGCAGCTCTCCAATCTTCGGGAATCTCAGACGACACGAAAGAGAGGTTGAACAGGCTAGTAAAAGGGGTTGCAACAATTTCGGCAGATAATTTTAGAAAGAAAGGGTCCAGATTGTCAAGCCCAGCTGATTTGTAGGGGTCCAGATGTTGCAGTTCTTTCAGAACATCAGCTAACTGGATTTGGGAGAAGGAGAAATGGGGGAGGCTTGGGCGAGTTGCTGTGGGGGATGCAGGGCTGTTGACCGGGGTAGGGGTAGCCAGGTGGAAAGCATGGCCAGCCGTAGAAAAACATTTATTGACATTTTCAATTATAGTGGATTTATTGGCGGTGACAGAGTTTCCTATCATCAGTGCAGTGGGCGGCTGCGAGGAGGTGCTCTTATTCTCCATGGGCTTTACGATGTTCCAGAAGTTTTTTGAGTTTGTGTAACAGGAAGCAATTTTCTGCTTGAAAAAAATAGCTTTGGATTTCCTAACATGACAGCCAGCTTGGAGTTTGCCAAAAGGCACCTAATGACTACCAGACCATGAAAAACAAGATTATGATGGAGGGAACCTGCCACCATCCTTACAGTGAAGCATGGCGGCGGCAGCATCATGCTGTGCAAAGGACAGAGAGTACCTTCATGATTACCTGCTTGAGAGCGCTCAGGACCACAGACTTGGGCGAAGGTTCACCTTCCACCAGGAAAACAACCCTAAGCACACAGCGAAGACAACACAAGTCTCTGAATGTCCTTAAGTGGCAAAGCCAGTGCCCAGACTTGAAACATCTCTGGAGAGACCTGAAAATATAAAAAACAGTTTTTGCTTTGTTATTATGAGGTGTGTAGATTGATGAAGACAGTGTTTATGGATGAGGGAAAAAGACGGTTTAATCCATTTTAGAATAAGGCTGTAACGTAACATAATGTGGAAAAAGTCAAAGGGGTCTGAATACTTTCTAAATGCACTGTAGCCATGTCATTTTGACTTGTTATTCTTCTTTGTTAATTCACTGTGTATGTATTTATTGTGTCATTATTTTAAATGTTGTATCTTTCACTCTGCATTGTTGGAAAAGGATCCGTCAGTCAGCATTTTACTATTAGCAAACACCTGTTGTTTATGAAGCAAATTACAAATGAAATTTGATTTGGATTGAAATAGGTGTTGGCAGTCATTTTCGGTTCATAAGAGGTTCTGGAAGTCAAGCAGTAGAACATGTGAGGTTCTGGAACTCAGTTCTGGTGTTCTGTTCCATGTTCCTTGTGTATTTCCCTCAGTGATTCAAAGATCAAATGAACACAAAAGTAGACACAAATACAACGCTGATAAAGAGAAAGTTCTTCTGGTAATAATTTGTGCTTCAGTGTTTTGTCAGTGGTGGAAGAGATACTCTGGAGCTGCTGCAGTGTGTCTGGGGGCTGCTGTGTGTTCTCCTACTGGCTGGGATCATAGGCCTGTTTCTCTACCGTGAGTTTGATATGTTCTCACTCAAACATTCTTCATCATCAGTGGTGTAATGACCAGGGATCAATTATTTTTAATTTCAGACAATTCAATTCATAAAGTACACCAAATTCCAATTCCACGTTTTCCTCATTGAAAAGCATTGAAGAGAATTGAAATTCAATTAGAATTCCAGTTTACTTCCTGAATTGAAATGTAACTGACCCCAACCCTGGTCATGTCTGATTAACATTTCCACTGTTTCCTTGTTCATTGGTCGTATTATTTCACAGAGAGAAACCAATTGACCAGTTCCAACACCCTGACTGAAGAGAGGGACCAGCTACAGACCAGTTACAACACCCTGACCAAAGAGAGAGACCAGCTACAGACCTGTTCCAACACCCTGACCAAAGAGAGGTGACCAGCTACAGACCAGTTACAACACCCTGACCAAAGAGAGAGACCAGCTACAGACCAGCTACAACACCCTGACCAAAGAGAGAGACCAGCTACAGACCAGCTACAACACCCTGACCAAAGAGAGAGACCAGCTACAGACCAGTTACAACACCCTGACCAAAGAGAGAGACCAGCTACAGAAAGAGACAGAACGTCTGAAACAATCTTTAGTTGAGAAAGGTGAGTCAAATTGTCTAATGACTGTTCTGTTTCACAGTCTCTGTATCAGTTCACATGTCACTTATAAACAGGAAATTGAAATTACATTAAATGAAAAATGTTAGAAACAAACTACGACTTCAAAACCGCCTATTAGTTAGTGCCCCGTCTTCCTTGACTGTCTGATTGATACTTAATTCAATGTTGTATTAAAGTGACTAAAGCAGGAAATGTTCAACTTATAGTTTGTACTCAAGGATGGAAGAAGATTGGTAGCAGTTGTTATTACGTCTCTACTGAGGAAAAATCCTGGGAGGAGAGCAGACAGGACTGCAGTAATAGAGGCGCACACCTGGTGGTCATCAACAGCCAAGAACAACAGGTAATCTCCCTTATAGCTTTAATGTAATGACATGAAAAAACGAAATGGCAGATTATTAGAAAATTCTCACAGGTACCATAGTTTATAGTTACATTTCTCCATAACCATCCCTCAGTTTTTTTGACTGAAACAGGGGCGGGGTAGTACGCTTTCTTATTGTTTCAACTGCTGATTGCACCTTTACTGTCAATCACCAGTAATACATGAATTATGCCACTTGGTTTGACAGCTTGATGCCTCAATGTGTTACTCAACTGTGTTTTAGAAGAGGAAGTCAGCCAGAACAACCACAGGGAGAGAGTTCCTGTTCAAGTGTTGCAATCAGTATTGCAATCATATCCCGTGCCAGAACTGTTACCACATCTACAGAGACCAAAAGCATCAATTTGAAGACGTACTGTACCAATTCAGAGTTGCCTACCTTCAATCCAATACACGTTATGGGAGCTCAAATGACATTAATTATTTTCAGTGGGTAGTTCTTAAAAGTGTATATGATATGCTGCTCTCCGGATCAAGGGAGGAGGAAAACAATGGGATACAACATGTGTAAGTACATGGTCACATGGTGACATGGTTAGTGTCGTACTATTGGTTAGACAGTTTCCCCTTTAATGAGATTGACTGTTAAAAGTGTCTCTGACATCAGACTGAGTCACACAGAGACTCCAGCTGTGCAGCGAACAGACACAAACCTACAACTGAGATAACAGCAGACGTTACAACAGTAGAAGTTAAACAGTAGATGTTACAACAGTAGAAGATACAACAGTAGAAGATACAACAGTAGAAGTTGCGAGAGTAGAAATTGCAAGAGTAGAAGTTCCGATTTGAAGACAAATAACCTAATTATTAAATAAAGACCATGGATATTGATGATCATATATACACAAACGAAAGGCCGATCAAGTCTGACAAGAAGGATGGATTTGGTGATCAACATTCAGGTAACAGCCGGTGCTCATTTTGGGTGCCTGAACTCCACCATATGTTAAGGCCAATATATATTCTATAAGAGTGCCCCTGCTGAAAAAAACAGCGTAGACCAACCAGATCAATTTCAAGCTGATTCATGTTGGCCAGTGCTGGCCGACCAGTCTTTGCTGTGTTTTGGACACTGTTGACCAGTGACCAATTCACAATATGCTGGCAAAAGTTACGTTTAATTCCTAATGGAATCCAGCCAGAGTGGATTCCGAAAATTTAATAATCAGCTCGTCTAGCTGACTATAGACTGCTCCGGCAGGCGAAAATCTATATTCAGAATGACTGCCAGGGCAGAAATTATGAATGAATGAGACTATCTGAACCAGGCTTCCCCAACTGGCGGCCCATGGGCCGAATTTGGACCGAGGGTGGTTTTATTTGGACACTCAAGTTAACAAGTATTTTGTTCTGCCCCTGACCAAGGCAGTTAACCCACTGTTCCTAGGCCATCATTGAAAATAAGAATTTGTTCTTTAACTGCCTTGCCTAGTTAAATAAAGGTTAAATAAAAACAGAGAGAGAGCTGATTGATGGGAGCTGTCAATAGCACTGCTAAAGTAGAGTCTTAAACAGAGAGAGAGCTGGTTGATGGGAGCTGTCAATAGCACTGCTAAAGTAGAGTCTTAGACAGAGAGCTGGTTGATGGGAGCTGTCAATAGCACTGCTAAAGTAGAGTCTTAAACAGAGAGAGAGCTGATTGATGGGAGCTGTCAATAGCACTGCTAAAGTAGAGTCTTAAACAGAGAGAGAGCTGGTTGATGGGAGCTGTCAATAGCACTGCTAAAGTAGAGTCTTAAACAGAGAGAGAGCTGGTTGATGGGAGCTGTCAATAGCACTGCTAAAGTAGAGTCTTAAACAGAGAGAGAGCTGGTGATGGGAGCTGTCAATAGCACTGCTAAAGTAGAGTCTTAAACAGAGAGGATTCTGTTAATAGTGAAAGTGGCTGGAAGACGACAGGGTTGACATGGGAAGAAGTTGGAGACCTCAATCAGCTGAGACTGGTGACATGTATTTCTGGATCTTAGTTATGGTAATACTACAACAGTGTGAAGCCTGTTGGCCAATGGAATTCAAGCAGTTCATTGTGGATATGCCGGCTACGCCTGATGTGATTTGTATTTCAGGAAACATGGATCAAACTGAGTTTATCATCCAGGGAGATGTAGTGGTTCTGTCTTGGTCAATCTATCCAATAGGAGAGAGATTGTATTCTTCAAACAACTATGTGATTTGCCAAAAAAATGAAGCAATCAACCATCACAAAGAATAGTCAGCCTGACAAACAGAGTTGCCTCTCTCCTCTCATAGAAAAAAAAGGACCTATTTTGTATTCGTGGCAGTTTAACAGTTGGGTGGAAACAGGGACGGAACGTGGAAATGTAAAAAACTGATTTAGCTTGTCTGTTCAGATTAAGATAGTTGACACTGCCACCCTTGTCACATCTAAGTTCCTGTAGATTGTGAAAACAGGATGTCATCATCCTGCGGTCACACCCACAGAAGACCAAGCATGTGTCAGCAAAATACTAACATATAACATTGGACAATTCTCTCAGTAAAACAGCAGAGTCTAATTAAACAGTATGTTGGTCATAGTTCATTTTCCACCACATCCCTTTAGAGATTCATCTCAACCTGATAGGATATTACTTACAATCATTTTCATCAAACTAGCATCAACATGAGGAAAAATGTAAGACCGTCTTACACTTACCAAATCAAATCAAACTTTATTAGTCAACGTGCGCCGAACACAACAAGTGTAGACTTTACCGTGAAATGCTTGTTTCCAAGCCCTTAACCAACAGGGCAGTTCAAGAAGAAGATAATATTTACCAAGTAGACTAAAAATATGAAGTAATAATAAAAAGTAACACAATAACGAGGTTATATACAACACCATAGTACCCTCCAAGCTCGTCATCAAGCTCGAGACCCTGGGTCTCGACCCCGCCCTGTGCAACTGGGTACTGGACTTCCTGACGGGCCGCCCCCAGGTGGTGAGGGTAGGCAACAACATCTCCTCCCCGCTGATCCTCAACACTGGGGCCCCACAAGGTTGCGTTCTGAGCCCTCTCCTGTACTCCCTGTTCACCCACGACTGCGTGGCCACGCACGCCTCCAACTCAATCATCAAGTTTGCGGACGACACAACAGTGGTAGGCTTGATTACCAACAACGATGAGACGGCCTACAGGGAGGAGGTGAGGGCCCTCGGAGTGTGGTGTCAGGAAAACAACCTCACACTCAACGTCAACAAAACTAAGGAGATGATTGTGGACTTCAGGAAACAGCAGAGGGAACACCCCCCTATCCACATCGATGGAACAGTAGTGGAGAGGGTAGCAAGTTTTAAGTTCCTCGGCATACACATCACAGACAAACTGAATTGGTCCACTCACACAGACAGCATCGTGAAGAAGGCGCAGCAGCGCCTCTTCAACCTCAGGAGGCTGAAGAAATTCGGCTTGTCACCAAAAGCACTCACAAACTTCTACAGATGCACAATCGAGAGCATCCTGGCGGGCTGTATCACCGCCTGGTATGGCAACTGCACCGCCCTCAACCGTAAGGCTCTCCAGAGGGTAGTGAGGTCTGCACAACGCATCACCGGGGGCAAACTACCTGCCCTCCAGGACACCTACACCACCCGATGTCACAGGAAGGCCATAAAGATCATCAAGGACATCAACCACCCGAGCCACTGCCTGTTCACCCCGCTATCATCCAGAAGGCGAGGTCAGTACAGGTGCATCAAAGCTGGGACCGAGAGACTGAAAAACAGCTTCTATCTCAAGGCCATCAGACTGTTAAACAGCCACCACTAACACTGAGTGGCTGCTGCCAACACACTGACACTGACTCAACTCCAGCCACTTTAATAATGGGAATTGATGGGAAATGATGTAAATATATCACTAGCCACTTTAAACAATGCTACCTTATATAAATGTTACTTACCCTACATTATTCATCTCATACGCATACGTATATACTGTACTCTATATCATCGACGGTATCCTTATGTAATACATGTATCACTAGCCACTTTATACTATACTATGCCACTTTGTTTACATACTCATCTCATTTGTACATACTGTACCCGATACCATCTACTGTATCTTGCCTATGCTGCTCTGTACCATCACTCATTCATATATCCTTATGTACATATTCTTTATCCCCTTACACTGTGTACAAGACAGTAGTTTTGGAATTGTTAGTTAGATTACTTGTTATTACTGCATTGTCGGAACTAGAAGCACAAGCATTTCGCTACACTCGCATTAACATCTGCTAACCATGTGTATGTGACAAATAAAATTTGATTTGATTTGATTTGATTTACAGAGGGCACCGGTACCGAGTCAGTGTGGAGGTTATATACAGGGGTTATCGGTACCGAGTCAGTGTGGAGGTTATATACAGGGGTTATCGGTACCGAGTCAGTGTGGAGGCTATATGCAGGGGGCACCGGTACCGAGTCAGTGTGGAGGCTATATGCAGGGGGCACCTGTACCGAGTCAGTGTGCAGGGGTACAGGTTAGTTGAGGTAATATGTACATGTACGTGGGGGCGAAGTGACTAGGTAACAAACAACCAGCGAGTAGCAGCAGTGTACAAAAGGGAGAGGGGAGTGCGGGGGGGATCAATGTAAATTGTCAGGTGGCAATTTTATGAATTGTTCAGCGGTCTAATGGCTTGGGGGTAGAAGCTGTTGAGGAGCGGACACTCCGGTACCGCTTACCGTGCGGTAGCAGAGAAAATAGTCTTTAACTCGGGCGACTGGAGTCTCTGACAATGTTATGGGCTTTTCTCTGACACCGCCTATTATATAGGTCCTGGATGGCAGGAAACTTGGCCCCAGTGATGTACTGGGCCGTTCGCACTACTCTCTGTAGCGCCTTACGCTCAGATGCCGAGCAGTTGCCATACCAGGTTTGGATGCAACCGGTCAGGATGCTCTCGATGGTGCAGCTGTAGAACCTTTGGAAGATCTGGGGACCCATGACAAATCTTTTCAGTCTCCTGAGGGGGAAAAGGTGTTGTCGTGCCCTCTTCATGACTGTCTTGGTGTGTTTGGACCATGATAGTTTGTTGGGGATGTGGACACCAAGGAATTTGAAACTCTCGACCCGCTCCACTACAGCCCCATCGATGTTAATGGGGGCCTGTTCGGGCCCGCCTTTTCCTGTAGTCCACGATCAGCTCCTTTGTCTTGCTCACATTGAGGAAGAGGTTGTTGTCCTGGCACCACACGGCCAGGTCTCTGACCTCCTTCCTACAGGCTGTCTCATCATTGTCGGTGATCAGGCCTACCACTGTTCTGTTGTCAGCAAACTTAATGATGGTGTTGGAGTTGTGTTTGGCCACAAAGTCGTGGGTGAACAGGGAATACAGGAGGGGACTAAGTACACACCCCTTGAGAGGCCCCTGTGTTATTGATCAGCGTGGCAGACGTGTTGTTGCCTACCCTCACCACCTGGGGGAGGCCCGTCAGGAAGTCCAGGATCCAGTTGCAGAGGGATGTGTTTAGACACCAGAGTCCTTAGCTTAGTGATGAACTCCGTGGGTACTATGGTGTTGAACGCTGAGCTGTAGTCAATGAACAACATTCTCTCGTAGGTGTTCATCCTTTTGTCCAGGTGAGAAAGGGCAGTGTGAAGTGCGATTGAGACAGCGTCATCAGGTTAAAAGCCTGATATAGACAGTGGTGTAATCCATGGATACGTATCACAGATCATCTGGCTGTATGTACTGGGAGCTGATGGCCTTACTGTTGTAGAGATGGCAGGAGCAGGTTAACAGCCTGATATAGACAGTGATGTAGTCCACGACGATACGGATGAGTATCACAGATCATCTGGCTGTATGTACTGGGAGCTGATGGCCTTACTGTTGTAGAGATGGCAGGAGCAGGTTAGAGCCTGATATGGACAGTGGTGTAATCCAAGGATACGTATCACAGATCATCTGGCTGTATGTACTGGGAGCTGATGGCCTTACTGTTGATGAATGAAGGCTGATATAGACAGTGATGGTGTAGAGATGACAGGAGCAGGTTAAAGCCTGATATAGACAGTGATGGTGTAGAGAATTCAGGTTAAAAGCCTGATATGGACAGTGATGGTGTAGAGATGACAGGTTAAAAGCCTGATATAGACAGTGATGGTGTAGAGATGGCAGGAGCAGGTTAAAGCCTGATATAGACAGTGATGGTGTAGAGATGACAGGCTAAAAGCCTGATATGGACAGTGATGGTGTAGAGATGACAGACTAAAAGCCTGATATAGACAGTGATGGTGTAGAGAGGGCAGGAGCAGTGAAATAGAAATACTAAGGGTAGGCATTTACTTCAAGTTTGTGGAGGGGAGGACGGTAGGAAGGGATAGAAGAGAGGACGCTATTTTCACAAGATTAAGAACAAATTCTTATTTACAATGACGGCCTACCGGGGAACAGTGGGTTAATTGCCTTGTTCAGGGGTAAAACGACAGATTTTTAACTTTGTCAGCTCGAGAATTCGATCTAGCAACCTTTCGGTTACTGGCCCAACACTCTAACCACTAGAATAACTGACGCCCTTACACACAATATTTAATTCACCTTTCATGCTACGCAAAGATAAACAGCATACATCATTTAGTTGGACTTATTGCACCTGTTACTGAAATGGTTGTTCCAGTTTAGGAAATCTAATTTATTTATCTTTCCAACCCTGGCAGTCGTTCTAAACGCAGATCGTGGGTGAATAGAAGTTCTCATTTTTTGATATCCCTAGTCAGGCTAGATTCCAATAGGAATTAGGCATCGCTTTGTAAGACAACGTAATGTTTCTCCATGCTGGTTTTGCTGGTGTGCAAAACACATTGAAGGCTGGTCACCAGTAAAAACACAATGAAGGCTGTTCACCTGCGAAAACACAACGAAGGCTGGTCACCAGCAAAAACACAATGAAGGCTGGTCACCAGCAAAACACAATGAAGGCTGGTCACCAGCAAAAACACAATGAAGGCTGGTCACCAGCAAAAACACAACGAAGGCTGGTCACCAGCAAAAACACAATGAAGGCTGGTCACCAGCAAAACACAATGAAGGCTGGTCACCAGAAAAACCACAATGAAGGCTGGTCACCAGCAAAACCACAATGAAGGCTGGTCACCAGCAAAAACACAATGAAGGCTGGTCACCAGCAAAACCACAATGAAGGCTGGTCACCAGCAAAAACACAATGAAGGCTGGTCACCAGCAAAAACACAACAAAGGCTGGTTACCAGCAAAACCAAAACGAAGGCTGGTCTCCAGCAAAACCAAAACGAAGTCTGGTCTCCAGCCTATGCTGGTCTATACTGTTTTTTCAGCAGGGGCTGCAACTCAAGCAACAGAACATTTGAGGTACTCAGTGTTGTGGCCCAAGTCAAGCTTGTCTATTTTACTCAGTGCTTGACAGAGCTACTCTACACAAATAGACGCAAATACCTGATAAAGTTCTTATGATAATAATTTGTGCTTCAGTGTGGAAGAGACGTTTCCTAGCTTCTGCAGTGAGTCTGGGGCTGCTGTGTGTTCTCCTACTGGCTGGGATCATAGGCCTGTTACTCTACCGTGAGTTTGATATGTTCTCACTCAAACATCTCACTCTAATGTTCTTAATAATCTATGGTGTGATGAACAATGATTGGGGTCAATTCCATTTTCATTTCAGTCAAATCAGAAAGTAAACCAAATTCCAAATGTTCCTCATTGAAGCATTGAAGAGAATTGTAATTGTAATTCCAGTGTACTTCCTGAATTGACTGGAATTGAAATGCAACTGACCCCAACCCTGGAGATGTCTGATTAACTTGGTCGTTGATTGTATTATTTCACAGAGAGAAACCTATTGAACAGTTACAACAACCTGACTGCAGAGAGAGACCAGCTACAGACCAGCTACAACAACCTGACCAAAGAGAGAGACCAGCTACAGACCAGTAATAAATATGGCAAATGTCCCCGAGACTGGAAGAAGTCTTGCTGCAGTTGTTACTACATCTCTGCTGATGAGAAAACATGGGAAGACAGCAGAAAGGACTGTCAGGCGAGAGGAGCAAACCTGGTGATCATCAACAGCAGAGAGGAACAGGCTTTCATCAAAGCGTTCAACAAAAGAGCCTGGTTTGGTCTGACGGACATAGAAGTTGAGGGAACCTGGAGATGGGTGGACGGCACACCACTGACCACAAGTTACTGGACCAAAGGGGAGCCAAATGATTTGCAAGAAGACTGCGCTTTGGTTGATAACACTCAACAGGACCCAGTAGTGGCTTGGAATGATGTGCCATGTAACCACACAAATAGTTGGATCTGTGAAAGGCAGGTGTGTTAAGGCTGTCAATAACAGTTAATGTAGAGAAAAGCATGACCCACATTTATAAAATAATGTTTTCTCTGACCACTCTGTCTCTCTCTCTCTCTTCACTCCCTCTAACAGTTCCATCGCTTAACTTCTTGTTTTACTCTTAATTTGTTACGTTTGACTGCTCTGAAATGTGTTTAACTTACAAAAGTGTTTCCTGAGGTTTGGGAGGGCTGGGGGTTGGGAAGAGATTGGGAGAGGGCTAGGGCTAGGGTTGGGAAGAGATTGGGGAGGGCTGGGGCTGCGGTTGGGGAGGGTTGGGAAGAGCTTGGGGGTGCTGAGGTTGGGGAGGGTTGGGGTTGGGAAGAGCTTGGGGAGGGAAGAGGAGGGCTGGGGTTAGGGAGAGCTGGGGTTAGGGAGAGCTGGGGTTGGGAAGAGCTTGGGGGGAGGCAGGCTTTGGGAGGGCTCAGATCGTGAAGAGCTTGGGGAGAGCTGGGGTTGGGGAGGGCTTGGGGAGGGGGTTGGGAAGAGCTTGGATAGGGCTGGGGATTGGGAGAGCTTGGGTAGGGCTGGGCAAGGGAGGGCAGGGCAGGGCTGGGGTTGGGGAAGGCAAAGGAGGGTTAGGGTTGAGGAGGGCTGGGCTGGGTGGATAAGGGCTAGGTAGGAAAGGCTAGGGCATCAAACCTTACCAACTGAGCTAATTGATCAGTTCATTTATTGCTGGAAATCCAAAAACATGAAGTGCCCGCGGCACTCCAGCATCAGGGTTACCTACCTCTGGGCTAAGGTGTAGGCTGGGTTGAGATCCAGGGGGTTGAGTGGTGATGATGGCTGGGGGAAGGTTGGGTGGAGGCCAAGGGTTATGTGAAGGTTGGAGGGAAGGAGGGATCAATACCAGGGGTGCTGGTGGGATGGAGGGGTGGATGCTAAGGGTGTTGGGTGGGGTGGAGGACGGGGAAGGTTTGAGGAAGTAGGGGTAGATGCTAAGTTGACTGTTCAGATACTGTAGGTTACTCTCCCATGTTACTGTAGGTTTATCTACAATGTTACTGTGGGTTACTCTCCCATCCTACTGTAGTTTACTCTCCCATGTTACTGTAGGTTTCTCTCCCATGTTACTGTGGGTTACTCTCCCATGCTACTGTAGGTTACTCCCCCATGCTACTGTAAGTTACTCCCCCATGCTACTGTAGGTTACTCTCCCATGCTACTGTATGTTACTCTCCCATGTTACTGGAGGTTACTCTCCCATGTTACTGTAGGTTACCCTCCAATGTTACTGGAGGTTATTCTCCCATGCTACTGTAGGTTACTCTCCCATGTTACTGTAGGTTACTCTCCCATGCTACTATAGGTTACTCTCCCATGATACTGTAGGTTACTCTCCCATGCTACTGTAGGTTACTCTCCCATGTTACTGTAGGTTACTCTCCCATGCTACTGTAGGTTACTCTCATATGATACTGTAGGTTACTCTCCCATGCTACTGTAGGTAACTCTCCCATGCTACTGTAGGTTACTCTCCCATGCTACTGTAGGTTACTCTCCCATGCTACTGTAGGTTATTCTCCCATGCTACTGTAGGTTACTCTCCCATGTTACTGTAGGTTACTCTCCCATGTTACTGTAGGTTACTCTCCCATGCTACTGTAGGTTACGCTACCATGCTACTGTAGGTTACTCTCCCATGCTACTGTCGGTTACTCTCCCATGCTACTATAGGTTACTCTCCCATGCTACTGTAGGTTACTCTCCCATGATACTGTAGGTTACTCTCCCATGCTACTGTAGGTTACTCTCCCATGCTACTGTAGGTTACTCTCCCATGCTACTGTAGGTTACTCTCCCATGCTACTATAGGTTACTCTCCCATGCTACTGTAGGTTACTCTCCCATGCTACTGTAGGTTACTCTCATATGATACTGTAGGTTACTCTCCCATGCTACTGTAGGTTACTCTCCCATGCTACTGTAGGTTACTATCCCATGTTACTGTAGGTTACTCTCCCATGCTACTGTTTTTACTCTCCCATGTTACTGTAGGTTACTCTCCCATGTTACTGTAGGTTACTCTCCCATGCTACTGTAGGTTACTCTCCCATGCTACTGTAGGTTACTCTCCCATGCTACTCTAGGTTACTCTCCCATGATACTGTAGGTTACTCTCCCATGCTACTGTAGGTTACTCTCCCATGTTACTGTAGGTTACTCTCCCATGCTACTGTAGGTTACTCTCCCATGCTACTGTAGGTTACTCTCCCATGCTACTGTAGGTTACTCTCCCATGCTACCATAGGTTACTCTCCCATGTTACTGTAGGTTACTCTCCCATGCTACTGGAGGTTACTCTCCCATGCTACTGTAGGTTACTCTCCCATGTTACTGTAGGTTACTCTCCCATGATACTGTAGGTTACTCTCCCATGTTACTGTAGGTTACTCTCCCATGCTACTGTGGGTTACTCTCATATGATACTGTAGGTTACTCTCCCATGCTACTGTAGGTTACTCTCCCATGCTACTGTAGGTTACTCTCCCATGCTACTGTAGGTTACTCTCCCATGTTACTGGAGGTTACTCTCCCATGCTACTGTAGGTTACTCTCATATGATACTGTAGGTTACTCTCCCATGATACTGTAGGTTACTCTCCCATGATACTGTAGGTTACTCTCCCATGCTACTGTAGGTTACTCTCCCATGTTACTGTAGGTTACTCTCCCATGTTACTGTAGGTTACTCTCCCATGCTACTGTAGGTTACTCTCATATGATACTGTAGGTTACTCTCCCATGCTACTGTAGGTTACTCTCCCATGCTACTGTAGGTTACTCTCCCATGCTACTTTAGGTTACTCTCCCATGATACTGTAGGTTACTCTCCCATGATACTGTAGGTTACTCTCCCATGCTACTGTAGGTTACTCTTCCATGCTACTGTAGGTTACTCTCCCATGCTACTGTAGGTTACTCTCCCATGCTACTGTAGGTTAATATCTCGATTGTATCATACATAATAACTATTGTCTGGTGTGGGATGTGCAGTTGCGTAGTGCAGAGAATAACATGTACTGATGTAGATTGGACCAAACCATCTACGTAGTGGTGATGTGTTTTACATGCTATTATTACTCTTATGGTATTCAGGTTGTGTATGTTTCTGCTGTCGTAACGGAATACAACTTTCCAGGTGAAATGTATCTTTGGAGAAAGTGAAGTGTTTGTTGCTTTCACTTTTTTTTGTCTTTTGCTTGCTTGAACACCGTGCTTACAAATGAATGGTGAATATAGCCTTTTGCTTCTCCGTGTGTTAATGTATTGTTATAAGTCACTGTGGGTGTGAGGTAGCAGTAATAAAATGCTGTTTTATAACATATACTTAGTTTGTGTTTCTTTTCACTGGAGTTTTTGTCGACTACCGTTACCCATGTTTATTCTTTGTCCTGTCTTCTAAGACCGGTCCTGTTCACTTCCTGTCTTCTAAACACGGGCCTCTTCACTTCCTGTCTTCTAAGCACGGGCCTCTTCACTTCCTGTCTTCTAAGCACGGTCCTCTTCACTTACTTTCATGGTTCTTAATTCAAGGTGAGTGTTCAGAGGAGACTGTGTGAATCAGGCCTGCGTGGTCAAATTGCAGCAAAGAAACCACTACTAAAAGACACCAATAAGAAGAAGATACTTTTTTTGGGCCAAGAAACATGAGCAATGGACATTAGACTGGTGAAAGTCTGTCCTTTGAGATTTTTGGTTCTAACCGCTGTGTCATTTTGAGATGCAGAGTAGGTGAATGGATGATCTCTGTATGTGTGGTTCCCACCATGAAGCATGGAGGAGGAGGTGTGATGGAGTTGGGGTGCTTTGCTGGTGACACTGTCAGTGATTTAGTTAGAATTCAAGGCATAAGTTAACCAGCATGTTTACCCCAGCATTCTGCAGCGATACAGCATCCCGTATGATTTGCCCTTAGTCCCACTATCATTTGTTTTTCAACAAGACAATGACTTATAAAGGCTATTTGACCAGGAAGAAGAGTGATGGAGTACTGCATTAGATGACCTGGCCTCCACAATCACCTGACCTCAACACAATTGAGATGGTTTGTGATGAGTTGGACTGCAGAGTGAAGGAAAATCAGTCAACAAGTGCTCAGAATATGTGGTAACTCCTTCTAGACTGTTGGAAAAGCATTCCCCATGAAGCTGGTTGAGAGAATGCCAAAAAATGTGTAAAGCTGTCATCAAGGCAAATGGTGGCAACTTTGAAGAATCTCAAATATATTTTGATTTGTTTAACACTTTTTTTGGTTACTACATGATTCCATATGTGTTATTTCATAGTTTTGATGTCTTCACTATTATTCTACAATGTAGAAAATTGTACAAATAAAGAAAACCCTGGAATGAGTAGGTGTGAACAAACTTTTGACTGGTACTGTATGATCTTACACAAGGAATGTGATCAATATGTACTGTAATAATAATAATAATATATATATTACAGTACATATTGATCACATTCCTATATATTTATGTAATTACACACAATATTCAGTTAGGAGAAAAACCCTATAACCCTAAAAGAGTAGACTGTGGATCCAGAAATATTCCATTTGAAGACGTTTCCTCTCAACGTCCCCTCCCCTGCGTGACGTCGTGACCATTTCTACTCGGATGTATCTCAGAGAAGTAAAAAAGGAAAGTCCAACTTGTACAAAATGAACAGCACCTGTTTGTTTTTGTTGTCTCACCTGTCCATATATTGCTGCGGTTCTGATCCGCGTCTTAACTACGGGTTTATGAATGTTATATTACATTCAATGTTAATATTGTGAACCTATGTCATATACCTTTTTACCTCCTGTTTCAGGAAGTGATGTCAATGAGTACCCCCATCTGGTCCTATATTCAACCTAAGGGTTGAAACGCTCTTATAATAAATCCCCTGGGATCATGAGGAGCAGTGTGCTGTGTTTTCCTTCCTGTTTTCCCATGAGTTTTTGCCTACAACTCCAGCACCTGAGGAAAGTACCTGGATGTGCGTAATGATCTTCAGCTTTTGTTTAAGCGGTGGCGCCACCTACTGGCCTATGTCATCAACACTTTTCTTCCAGTGGGTGAGGCGGTTCGGGGAGTGCCATTTATTTGCTGGAATGGAACCATTTGTATTGCCTCAAATATATAGTATCTTACATGAAATTAAATGGTAAAATGTGGACTATTTCGGAGCATAATCAATATATCATAAATCTACTACAACTGTAAATGATTAGATGTTGGCCTATCACTTGTGTGTCATCGGCAAAATATTGTAAATGGATGTGTTTGTATTGTTTATAAATGAGCAAATAAATCAAATTAAAATCCCAACAAATGTATGGTATTTATAGAAACAACAAAAACAGCTTGTGGCCTCTGGCTGGCTGTGGTTTGCTGGAAAAAGGTGGAGCCTAATTTGAGATTAGAGAAATTCCTGGCTGTTTTCTTTCAAATGGACTCATAGCTAAATGGCTTGTCTAGGCCTTACAGCTGTCCTCTGAGCGGAGGCTAAACGCCAGAGATGCAAAAGCGGTCCCCCGAGGGCCTATAGCAGTCCTCTGAATGGGGGCTACCCCCCCCCCACACAAAAAAAGATGGCGGCACAAATTTATAGCCTTGGACGTTACGCCATCGGAAAACAGCAAGCGGGGGACATACTTTGCTATCTGGGATAATACATTCTCTGTATTTAATATACCCCTACTAAAACATTGACTTGTGTTTCAAAATATACTTTTAAAAATATTTCTTATTTAAAAGTTAACAAAAATAAATAAATACAAAAATAAGGAAGCCTATTTTTAACCCTTAAATAGCTAAATGAACCGGCATGACCAAGATCAGCAATCTCAATACTAAGCCAGTATAGCTGCTAAGCTTTAAAGCTAATAGCAATCCATATAGGTTTAACAAGCAAGTGTCAGCGTCGTTAGCTTAGCATTAGCGTGTTTAGTCTTTCTCAAAAAATTTTATAAATCACACTTGGGTGGAGAGATGTCAGGGCCTTTCCAATATAAATGAGGTAGAAAATAAAACACAATATTATCTTAGATGAGCTATAAATCAAAAAGTTTAAAACACATTATTAGCCGATGCCATTTTGTCTGTTTTTCTACTGGTTAGCCTAGCCGCTAACCCATTCATCGCTAATGGTGAGATCACTAACAGTTTTCACTCGATCAATTTACACATTTAAACATTACAAGATAGATCATGTAATTGTGGACACTTCATACCTGGTAAACAGGGGAGACAGTAGGAAAAGTTAAAAGTTATCATGGTGTTAGACGAGAGACGCAACCACTGCACTCACCCCCTAACAGCGCCCCCTGCTGCCTGCAACAGGCATAAACAATTCCAAATGGAAACCTTTGGAGGACTCGCTCAAAATAAGAGTGGATTGCATCAGACACTATGTATTTTAGACACTATGACCTGGGATTTACTAAGATCTTCTATGTAGATGAACACCTTACAGTATAATAGACACTATGTCCTGGGATTTCCTATGATCTAGGTAGAAGAACCCCTTACAGTATTACAGACACTCTGACCTGGGATTTACTATGATCTGGGTAGAATAACCCCTTACAGTATTATAGACACTCTGTCCTGGGATTTTCTATGATCTTCTAGGTAGAATAACCCCTTACAGTATTATAGACACTATGTCCTGGGATTTCCTAAGGCCTTCTATGTAGAAGAACCCGTTTCCTTCTAACGACTCTTTTGTGGCTTGTGAGGTCATAGAGCAAAACATGTTACATGTTCGTGAGTCTCAGATTATCCTCGGTCGCTGTTAATAGTTTGTTGCTCAAACCTTTCGGATTCTACAGGTTTTTTTTGTTGTGTAAAAGACCCAATTAATCACACAGACTAATGGTTTTGTGTAAAGGACCCCATCAATCACACAGGCTAATGGTTTTGTGTAAAATACCATGTTTATCACACAGACTAATGGCTATGTGTAAAAGACCCCATTAATCACATAGCTTAACTTCTTATGACTGGGGGGGGGGGGGGGGGGGCAGTATTGAGTAGCTTGAATTAATAAGTTGTCCAAACTAAACGGCCTACTCCCCAGTCTCAGTTGCTAATATATGCATATTATTATTAGTTTTGGATAGAAAACACTCTAAAGTTTCCAAAACTGTCAAAATATTGTCTGTGAGTATAACAGAAGTGATATTGCAGGCGAAACCCTGAGGAAAATCAAACCAGGAAGAGGCTTCTATTTTGAAAACTTCATGTTCCATAGCCTGTCTTTGCTCCATTTGACAGGGATATCAACCAGATTCATTTTCCTATCGCTTTCTCAAGGTGTCAACAGTATTTAGACATAGTTTCAGGCTTTTATTTTGAAAAATGAGCGAGAAAGATAACATCGCGTCATTGTATGGCCGGGTGCCAGTAGTGTTTTGAATGCGCAACAGAGCTTGGGCAGCCATTGCCTTTCCCTCTCCTACTGAAAAAGAGAGTTGGGGTTGATATATTATCAAATATATATTTTAAAAACAACCTGAGGATTGATTATAAAAAACGTTTGACGTGTTTCTGTGGACATTACGGATACTATTTGGAATTTCCGTCTGCGTTGTCGTGACCGCTCTTTCCTGTGGATTTCTGAACATAACGCGCCAAACAAACGGAGGTATTTTGGATATAAAAATTATCAATAATGGAACAAAAGGAACATTTATTGTGTAACTGGGAGTCTCGTGAGTGAACACATCTGAAGATCATCAAAGGTAAACGATTAATTTGATTGCTTTTCTGATTTTCGTGACCAAGCTACTTGATGCTAGGTGTACATAATGTTTTGTCGAGCGATCGATAAACTTACACAAACGCTTGGATTGCTTTCGCTGTAAAGCATATTTTCAAAATCTGACACGACAGGTGGATTAACAAAAGGCTAAGCTGTGTTTTGTTATATTACACTTGTGATTTCATGAATATAAATATTTTTAGAAATATTATTTGAATGTGGCCCTATGCAATTCAGCTGTTATTGATGAAAATTATCCCGTTAACTTCTTATGGCTGCAGGGGCAGTATTGAGTAGCTTGGCTGAAAGGTGCCCATATCAAACGGCCTGCTCCTCAGTCATAGTTGATAATATTTGCATATTATTGTTAGTATTGTTAGTATTGGATAGAAAACACTCTGAAATTTCTAAAAACCAGCTACAGACCAGTTAAGGACTAGATACAGATTAGTTATATACCAGTTACAGACCAGTTAAAGACCAGTTATAGACCAGCTACAGACCAGTTATAGACCAGCTACAGACCAGTTAAAGACCAGCTACAGACCAGTTAAAGACTAGATACAGATCAGTTACAGACCATTTACAGAACAAATACAGCAGAGTAAAACATAGTGTAGGGGTGGGCAATGCAAATAGTCTGGGTAGCCATTTGATTAAAGGTTCATGAGTCTTATTGCTTTGGGGTTGAAGCTGTTTATACGACTCTTGGACCTAGAACTGGCGCTCCGGCACCGCCTGCCGTGTGATAGTAGAAATTACAGTCTATGACTAGGATGGCTGGAGTCTTTGACCATTTTTAGGGCCTTCCTCTGACACCACCTGGTGTAGAGGTCCTGGATGGCAGAAAGCTTGGCTCCAGTGATGTACTGGGCCGTTCGTACTACCCTCTGTAGTGCCTTGTGGTCGGAGGCCGAACAGTAGCCATACCAGGCAGTGATGCAATCAGTCAGGATGCTCTCGATGGTGCAGCTGTAGAACCTTTTGAGGATCTGAGGACCCATGCCAAATCTTTTCAGTCTCCTGAGGGGGAATATATTTTGTCATGCCCTCTTCACGACTGTCTTGGTACGTTTGGACCATGATAGTTTGTTGTTGATGTGGACACCAAGGAACTTGA
>NC_092156.1:74801254-74846254 GCF_045791955.1 Oncorhynchus clarkii lewisi | reverse complement strand
ACCAGAGCCCTGTCTATTGTGACATAGTTCACTACTGTTGACCAGAGCCCTGTCTATTCATTGTTCACTACTGTTGACCAGAGCCCTGTCTATTGTGACATAGTTCACTACTGTTGACCAGAGCCCTGCCTATTGTGACATAGTTTAATCCAAATATCTTTAGATGGAAAGCATTGTGTAAGTTCCCATGTGGCCCAGTGGTTGTTCCTGGTCCAGTCACTTGCTCAGGAAAACCTCAGGGTTGGTATATGAAGGGCCACGTAGACTGGCAGAGTTACCGTAAGTTACGTTGTATTCATTAATACCCCCATGGAAGATGACGAGACACTGACGTTTCTCTGATGTGATCTGATGTGATTTCTACAAGCCCTCAAGACTCAACGCCTTCACTTCCTTATAACCATCCCCCCCTCCCCCTCTCTTCCTAATAACCTTAACATTCCTAAATGTGACAGCTCGGTCAAGTCACTTAGACTTAGGGAAACATTTCTACTTCCCAAATAGCAGCCTATTCCCTATATAGTGCACTACTTTTGACCGGAGACCATTGGGCTCACAGGGGCCATAGGGATAACAGACCATAGGGATAACAGACCATAGGGATAACAGACCATAGGGATAACAGACCGTAGGGATACCAGGGACCATAGGGATAACAGACCATAGGGATAACAGACCATAGGGATAACAGGGACCATGGGGATAACAGACCATAGGGATAACAGACCATAGGCCTCACAGGGAACATAGGGATAACAGACCATAGGGATAACAGACCCTAGGGATAACAGACCATAGGCCTCACAGGGACCATAGGGATAACAGACCATAGGGATAACAGACCCTAGGGATAACAGACCCTAGGGATCACAGACCATAGGTATCACATACCATAGGGATAACAGACCATAGGGATAACAGGGACCATAGGGATAACATACCATAGGGATAACAGACCATGGGGATAACACACCATAGGCCTCACAGGAACAATAGGGATAACAGACCATAGGCATAACATACCATTGGGATAACAGACCATAGGGATAACAGACCATAGGGATAACAGACCATAGGCCTCACAGGGATCATAGGGATAACAGACCATAGGGATAACAGACCATAGGCCTCACAGGGACCATAGGCCTCACAGGGACCATAGGGATAACAGACCATAGGGATGACAGACCATAGGGATAACAGACCATAGGGATAACAGGGACCATGGGGAAAACAGACCGTAGGGATAACAGACCATAGGGATAACAGACCATAGGGATAACAGACCATAGGGATAACAGACCCTAGGGATAACATACCCTAGGGATAACAGACCCTAGGGATCACAGACCCTAGGGATAACAGACCATAGGGATAACAGACCATGGGGATAACAGGGACCATAGGGATAACAGACTATAGGGATAATCCCCATAGGCCTCACAGGGATCATAGGGATAACATACCATAGGCATAACAGACCATAGGGATAACAGACCATAGGCCTCACAGGGACCATAAGGATAACAGACCATAGGGATAACAGGGACCATAGGGATAACAGACCATAGGGATAACAGACCATAGGGATAACAGACCATAGGCCTCACAAGGACAATAGGGATAACAGACCATAGGGATAACATACCATAGGGATAACAGACCATAGGCCTCACAGGGATCATAGGGATAACATACCATAGGGATAACAGACCATAGGCCTCACAGGGACCATATGGATAACAGACCATAGGGATAACAGACCATAGGGATAACAGACCATAGGGATAACATACCATAGGGATAACAGACCATAGGGATAACAGATCATAGGGATAACAGACCATAGGCCTCACAGGGACAATAGGGATAACAGACCATAGGGATAACAGACCATAGGGATAACAGACCATAGGCCTCACAGGGACCTTAGGCCTCACAGGGACCATAGGGATAACAGGGACCATGGGGATAACAGGGACCGTAGGGATAACAGGGACCATAGGGATAACAGGGACCATAGGGATAACAGACCATAGGGATAACGGGGACCATAGGGATAACAGGGACCATAGGGATAACAGACCATAGGGATAACAGGGACCATAGGGATGACAGGGACCATAGGGATAACAGGGACCATAGGGATAACAGACCATAGGGATAACAGACCATAGGGATAACAGGGACCATGGGGAAAACAGACCATAGGGATAACAGACCATATGGATAACAGGGACCATAGGGATAACAGACACCATCGGGATAACAGACCATAGGGATAACAGGGACCATGGGGAAAACAGACCATAGGGATAACAGACCATAGGGATAACAGGGACCATAGGGATAACAGACACCATCGGGATAACAGACCATAGGGATAACAGACCATATGGATAACAGGGACCATAGGGATAACAGACACCATCGGGATAACAGACCATAGGGATAACAGGGACCATGGGGAAAACAGACCATAGGGATAACAGACCATAGGGATAACAGGGACCATAGGGATAACAGACACCATCGGGATAACAGACCATAGGGATAACAGACCATAGGGATAACAGACCATAGGGATAACAGGGACCATAGGGATAACAGACCATAGGCCTCACAGTGATCATAGGGATAACAGACCATAGGCCTCACAGGGATCATAGGGATAACAGACCATAGGGATAACAGACCATAGGGATAACAGACCATAGGGATAACAGGCCATAGGGATAACAGACCATAGGGATAACAGACCATAGGGATAACAGACCATAGGCCTCACAGGGACCATAGGGATAACAGACCATAGGGATAACAGACCATAGGGATAACAGACCATAGGACTCACAGGGACCATAGGCCTCACAGGGACCAGAGGGCTCTGGTTAAAAGTAGCGCATTATATAGGGAATAGAGCTCTGTTTGGGATGCAACCTTAGGGGAAACTTTGATGCCTCAAGGACTTCAGAGAAAAGCATCACATCTCTTCAGGCAATTTACTCATACAAACATTGTCCATCACTGACCTTCACGATCCTCCTCTTTCCGCATGTCAAGGAGCTCATCCGACTGAGTTCTAATTGGCCGATGACAGATTCTAAGGAAGGGGAAGGAGAGGGGTCATGCAGAGTTGAGTGCATCCCAGGTCAGTCACTACACCATCCGTGACGTTCAGCCCCACACCTTACACCCACAGGCCACTGATCTGGTCCAAGCTAGTGCACTATGTAGGTGAAAGGTTGCCACTTGTTGTATTGAACTTGGTATGACGAGAGGAAGCCAATTCAGACGACTGGGCTCGAACAGTAATATCTATAACAGAGAGAGAGGAAGAGAAGAAGACACCCCTCTCCTCTCCTCTCCTTTACCCCTTCTCCTGTCTTCATCTCTCATTTTCAAGCACCCCTGTCGTCTCCTCTGCTCTGCTCTGCTCTCCTCTCCTCTCCTCTCCTCTCCTCCCCTCTCCTCTCCTCTCCTCTCCTCTCCTCTACCCCCTTCTCCTGTCCTCTACTCTCCTTTTCAAGCAGCCCTGTCATGTCCTCTCCTGTCCTCTACTCTTCCTCTCACCTCTTATCCTCTCCTCCATACTCATCTCATCTCACCTACTTTACTCTCCTTTCCTTTCCGTTCCTCTCCCCCTCCTCTCCTCTTCTCTTCTCTCCTCTCCTACCTCTCTTCTCTCGAGAGAGAGACAAACCAGTATTATAGATGATGTAGAGACAAACCAGTATTATAGATGGAGAGATAAACCAGTATTATAGATGGAGAGATAAACCAGTATTATAGATGATGGAGAGATAAACCAGTATTATAGATGGGGAGATTAACCAGTATTATAGATGATGGAGAGATAAACCAGTATTATAGATGATGGAGAGATAAACCAGTATTATAGATGATGTAGAGATAAACCAGTATTATAGATGATGGAGAGATAAACCAGTATTATAGATGATGGAGAGATAAACCAGTAGTATAGATGGAGAGATAAACCAGTATTATAGATGATGGAGAGATAAACCAGTATTATAGATGATGGAGAGATAAACCAGTATTATAGATGATGGAGAGATAAACCAGTATTATAGATGGAGAGATAAACCAGTATTAGAGATGATGGAGAGATAAACCAGTATTATAGATGATGGAGAGATAAACCAGTATTATAGATGGAGAGATAAACCAGTATTATAGATGATGGAGAGATAAACCAGTATTATAGATGATGGAGAGATAAACCAGTATTATAGATGATGTAGAGATAAACCAGTATTATAGATGATGGAGAGATAAACCAGTATTATAGATGGAGAGATAAACCAGTATTATAGATGGAGAGATAAACCAGTATTATAGATGATGGAGAGATAAACCAGTATTATAGATGATGGAGAGATAAACCAGTATTATAGATGATGGAGAGATAAACCAGTTGTATAGATGATGGAGAGATAAACCAGTATTATAGATGATGGAGAGATAAACCAGTATTATAGATGATGGAGAGATAAACCAGTAGTATAGATGATGGAGAGATAAACCAGTATTATAGATGGAGAGATAAACCAGTATTATAGATGGAGAGATAAACCAGTATTATAGATGGAGAGATAAACCAGTATTATAGATGATGGAGAGATAAACCAGTATTATAGATGGAGAGATAAACCAGTATTATAGATGATGGAGAGATAAACCAGTAGTATAGATGATGGAGAGATAAACCAGTATTATAGATGGAGAGATAAACCAGTATTATAGATGGAGAGATAAACCAGTATTATAGATGGAGAGATAAACCAGCATTATAGATGGAGAGATAAACCAGTAGTATAGATGGAGAGATAAACCAGTATTATAGATGATGGAGAGATTAACCAGTATTATAGATGATGGAGAGATAAACCAGTAGTATAGATGGAGAGATAAACCAGTATTATAGATGATGGAGAGATAAACCAGTATTATAGATGATGGAGAGATAAACCAGTATTATAGATGATGGAGAGATAAACCAGTATTATAGATGGAGAGATAAACCAGTATTATAGATGATGGAGAGATAAACCAGTATTATAGATGATGGAGAGATAAACCAGTATTATAGATGGAGAGATAAACCCGTATTATAGATGATGGAGAGATAAACCAGTATTATAGATGGAGAGATAAACCAGTATTATATATGATGGAGAGATAAACCAGTATTATAGATGATGGAGAGATAAACCAGTATTATAGATGATGGAGAGATAAACCAGTATTATAGATGATGGAGAGATAAACCAGTATTATAGATGATGGAGAGATAAACCAGTATTATAGATGATGGAGAGATAAACCAGTATTATAGATGATGGAGAGATAAACCAGTATTATAGATGATGGAGAGATAAACCAGTATTATAGATGATGGAGAGATAAACCAGTATTATAGATGATGGAGAGATAAACCAGTATTATAGATGATGGAGAGATAAACCAGTAGTATAGATGGAGAGATAAACCAGTATTATAGATGATGGAGAGATAAACCAGTATTATAGATGATGGAGAGATAAACCAGTATTATAGATGGAGAGATAAACCAGTATTATAGATGATGGAGAGATAAACCAGTATTATAGATGATGGAGAGATAAACCAGTATTATAGATGATGGAGAGATAAACCAGTTGTATAGATGATGGAGAGATAAACCAGTATTATAGATGATGGAGAGATAAACCAGTATTATAGATGATGGAGAGATAAACCAGTATTATAGATGATGGAGAGATAAACCAGTATTATAGATGATGGAGAGATAAACCAGTATTATAGATGATGGAGAGATAAACCAGTATTATAGATGATGGAGAGATAAACCAGTATTATAGATGATGGAGAGATAAACCAGTATTATAGATGATGGAGAGATAAACCAGTATTATAGATGATGGAGAGATAAACCAGTATTATAGATGATGGAGAGATAAACCAGTATTATAGATGATGGAGAGATAAACCAGTATTATAGATGATGGAGAGATAAACCAGTATTATAGATGATGGAGAGATAAACCAGTAGTATAGATGGAGAGATAAACCAGTATTATAGATGATGGAGAGATAAACCAGTATTATAGATGATGGAGAGATAAACCAGTATTATAGATGGAGAGATAAACCAGTATTATAGATGATGGAGAGATAAACCAGTATTATAGATGATGGAGAGATAAACCAGTATTATAGATGATGGAGAGATAAACCAGTTGTATAGATGATGGAGAGATAAACCAGTATTATAGATGATGGAGAGATAAACCAGTATTATAGATGGAGAGATAAACCAGTATTATAGATGATGGAGAGATAAACCAGTATTATAGATGATGGAGAGATAAACCAGTATTATAGATGATGGAGAGATAAACCAGTATTATAGATGATGGAGAGATAAACCAGTATTATAGATGGAGAGATAAACCAGTATTATAGATGATGGAGAGATAAACCAGTAGTATAGATGGAGAGATAAACCAGTAGTATAGATGGAGAGATAAACCAGTATTATAGATGGAGAGATAAACCAGTATTATAGATGATGGAGAGATAAACCAGTAGTATAGATGGAGAGATAAACCAGTAGTATAGATGGAGAGATAAACCAGTATTATAGATGGAGAGATAAACCAGTATTATAGATGATGGAGAGATAAACCAGTATTATAGATGATGGAGAGATAAACCAGTATTATAGATGATGGAGAGATAAACCAGTATTATAGATGGAGAGATAAACCAGTATTATAGATGATGGAGAGATAAACCAGTATTATAGATGATGGAGAGATAAACCAGTATTATAGATGATGGAGAGATAAACCAGTATTATAGATGATGGAGAGGCAGAAAGTGGAGAGATATAGTGAAGAAAGTAGAGGAAGAAGAGGTAGAGGATGGAGATAGAGGGAAGAAGAGGGGGGGTGAAGAGAGGACTGTAAATACCCAGAGAGAGAGGGGATGACAGGATTCACTGAAGTGTTACGGCGATAGCAGCTTTCAGAGGATATATAAATCAATATATTAGAGTGTGTGGGTGTGTGTGTGTGTGTGTGTGTGTGTGTGTGTGTGTGTGTGTGTGTGTACGTGTGTGTGTGTGTGTGTGTGTGTGTGTGTGTGTGTGTGTGTGTGTGTGTGTGTGTGTGTGTGTGTGTGTGTGTGTGTGTGTGTGTGTGTGTGTGTGAGAGAGAGACCAGCAAACAAGCTCTGTCCAAAATGTCTCCCTGTTCCCTACATAGTAACTTACGGTTTGAACAGAGAGACTCTGGGCCCTGGTGCAGAAAACATATAATTCCCATAAATACTGCTGTTCCATCAGACTAGTCTGTTATCATTCCCCTGTATAGAGGCTGTTCCATCAGACTAGTCTGTTATCATTCCCCTGTATAGTGCTGTTCCATCAGACTAGTCTGTTATCATTCCCCTGTATAGAGGCTGTTCCATCAGACTAGTCTGTTATCATTCCCCTGTATAGAGGCTGTTCCATCAGACTAGTCTGTTATCATTCCCCTGTATAGAGGCTGTTCCATCAGACTAGTCTGTTATCATTCCCCTGTATAGTGCTGTTCCATCAGACTAGTCTGTTATCATTCCCCTGTATAGAGGCTGTTCCATCAGACTAGTCTGTTATCATTCCCCTGTATAGAGGCTGTTCCTGTTCCCAAGAAAGCTAAGGTAACTGAGCTAAATGACTACCGCCCCGTAGCACTCACATCCGTCATCATGAAGTGCTTTGAGAGACTAGTCAAGGACCATATCACCTCCACCCTACCTGACACCCTAGACCCACTCCAATTTGCTTACCGCCCAAATAGGTCCACAGACGATGCAATCTCAACCACACTGCACACTGCCCTAACCCATCTGGACAAGAGGAATACCTATGTGAGAATGCTGTTCATCGACTACAGCTCGGCATTCAACACCATAGTACCCTCCAAGCTCGTCATCAAGCTCGAGACCCTGGGTCTCGACCCCGCCCTGTGCAACTGGGTACTGGACTTCCTGACGGGCCGCCCCCAGGTGGTGAGGGTAGGCAACAACATCTCCTCCCCGCTGATCCTCAACACTGGGGCCCCACAAGGTTGCGTTCTGAGCCCTCTCCTGTACTCCCTGTTCACCCACGACTGCGTGGCCACGCACGCCTCCAACTCAATCATCAAGTTTGCGGACGACACAACAGTGGTAGGCTTGATTACCAACAACGATGAGACGGCCTACAGGGAGGAGGTGAGGGCCCTCGGAGTGTGGTGTCAGGAAAACAACCTCACACTCAACGTCAACAAAACTAAGGAGATGATTGTGGACTTCAGGAAACAGCAGAGGGAACACCCCCCTATCCACATCGATGGAACAGTAGTGGAGAGGGTAGCAAGTTTTAAGTTCCTCGGCATACACATCACAGACAAACTGAATTGGTCCACTCACACAGACAGCATCGTGAAGAAGGCCCAGCAGCGCCTCTTCAACCTCAGGAGGCTGAAGAAATTCGGCTTGTCACCAAAAGCACTCACAAACTTCTACAGATGCACAATCGAGAGCATCCTGGCGGGCTGTATCACCGCCTGGTATGGCAACTGCACCGCCCTCAACCGTAAGGCTCTCCAGAGGGTAGTGAGGTCTGCACAACGCATCACCGGGGGCAAACTACCTGCCCTCCAGGACACCTACACCACCCGATGTCACAGGAAGGCCATAAAGATCATCAAGGACATCAACCACCCGAGCCACTGCCTGTTCACCCCGCTATCATCCAGAAGGCGAGGTCAGTACAGGTGCATCAAAGCTGGGACCGAGAGACTGAAAAACAGCTTCTATCTCAAGGCCATCAGACTGTTAAACAGCCACCACTAACACTGAGTGGCTGCTGCCAACACACTGACACTGACTCAACTCCAGCCACTTTAATAATGGGAATTGATGGGAAATGATGTAAATATATCACTAGCCACTTTAAACAATGCTACCTTATATAAATGTTACTTACCCTACATTATTCATCTCATACGCATACGTATATACTGTACTCTATATCATCGACGGTATCCTTATGTAATACATGTATCACTAGCCACTTTATACTATACTATGCCACTTTGTTTACATACTCATCTCATTTGTACATACTGTACCCGATACCATCTACTGTATCTTGCCTATGCTGCTCTGTACCATCACTCATTCATATATCCTTATGTACATATTCTTTATCCCCTTACACTGTGTACAAGACAGTAGTTTTGGAATTGTTAGTTAGATTACTTGTTATTACTGCATTGTCGGAACTAGAAGCACAAGCATTTCGCTACACTCGCATTAACATCTGCTAACCATGTGTATGTGACAAATAAAATTTGATTTGATTTGATTTGATTTGTTCCATCAGACTAGTCTGTTATCATTCCCCTGTATATTGCTGTTCCATCAGACTAGTCTGTTGTCATTCCCCTGTATAGAGGCTGTTCCATCAGACTAGTCTGTAGTATCTGTAGTGTGCATAGTATCAATAGTATCTGTAGTAGCAGTAGTGTATGTAGTATCTGTAGTGTATGTAGTATATGTGGTAGCAGTAGTGTATGTAGTACCTGTAGTATCTGTAGTAGCAGTAGTATATGTAGTATTTGTAGTAGCAGTAGTGTATGTAGTATCTGTAGTAGCAGTAGTGTATGTAGTATCTGTAGTATCTGTAGTATATGTACTATCTGTAGTAGCAGTAGTGTATGTAGTATCTGTAGTAGCAGTAGTGTATGTAGTATCTGTAGTAGCAGTAGTATATGTAGTATTTGTAGTAGCAGTAGTGTATGTAGTATCTGTAGTATATGTAGTATCTGTAGTAGCAGTAGTGTATGTAGTATCTGTAGTAGCAGTAGTGTATGTAGTATCTGTAGTATCTGTAGTAGCAGTAGTATATGTAGTATTTGTAGTAGCAGTAGTGTATGTAGTATCTGTAGTATCTGTAGTAGCAGTAGTATATGTAGTATCTGTAGTAGCAGTAGTGTATTTAGTATCTGTAGTATCTGTAGTAGCAGTAGTATATGTAGTACTTGTAGTAGCAGTAGTGTATGTAGTATCTGTAGTATATGGAGTATCTGTAGTATATGTAGTATATAGAGTATCTGTAGTAGCAGTAGTATCAGTAGTGTATGTAGTATCTGTAGTATCTGTAGTATATGGAGTATCTGTAGTAGCAGTAGTATCAGTAGTGTATGTAGTATCTGTAGTAGCAGTAGTATCAGTAGTGTATGTTGTATCTGTAGTATCTGTAGTATATGTAGTATATGGAGTATCTGTAGTATATGTAGTATATAGAGTATCTGTAGTAGCAGTAGTATCAGTAGTGTATGTAGTATCTGTAGTATCTGTAGTATATGGAGTATCTGTAGTAGCAGTAGTATCAGTAGTGTATGTAGTATCTGTAGTAGCAGTAGTATCAGTAGTGTATGTAGTATCAGTAGTATATGTAGTATATGGAGTATCTGTAGTAGCAGTAGTGTCAGTAGTGTATGTAGTATCTGTAGTATATGTAGTATATGGAGTATCTGTAGTAGCAGTAGTATCAGTAGTGTATGTAGTATCTGTTGTATATGTAGTATATGGAGTATCTGTAGTAGCAGTAGTATCAGTAGTGTATGTAGTATCTTTCGCATCTGTAGTATCAGTAGTATCTGTAGTATCAGTAGTGTATGTAGTATCTGTAGTAGCAGTAGTTTCTGCAGTATCTGTACGGTTTTAAGTATCAGTATTATCTGCAGAATCAGTCTTATCTGTAGGTTCAGTAGTATCAGTAATATCTGCAGTATCAGTCTTATCTGTAGGTTCAGTAGTATCAGTAATATCTGCAGAATCAGTCTTATCTGTAGGTTCAGTAGTATCAGTAATATCTGCAGAATCAGTCTTATCTGTAGGTTCAGTAGTATCAGTAATATCTGCAGAATCAGTCTTATCTGTAGGTTCAGTAGTATCAGTAATATCTGCAGAATCAGTCTTATCTGTAGGTTCAGTAGTATCAGTAATATCTGCAGAATCAGTCTTATCTGTAGGTTCAGTAGTATCAGTAATATCTGCAGAATCAGTCTTATCTGTAGGTTCAGTAGTATCAGTAATATCTGCAGAATCAGTCTTATCTGTAGGTTCAGTAGTATCAGTAATATCTGCAGTGTCAGTATTATCTGTAGTATCAGTATTATCTGCAGTATCAGTGAACTTGAAAATCAGTCGAAAAGGAGTATTCATTATTCTGGAATACAAAACAAGATATTTATTCCTCGTTTTGAATTTGACAACATATTATTGATTATACAATGGAGTTAGACAATGGAGGCATCGCAACAACGGCACACTATTCCCTATGTGTTTTGCTAAAGTAGTGCACTCTGTAAGGAATAGGGTGCAATTTGTAACACAGCCTATAAGGTAATGGCAAGTATATACAAGGGGATACATAACAACAGTGTCTAGATCTTGACAGAATAAATAAATAAATAAATTAAATATAGCTATCGATAGAAGTATTTAAAGACATTTCATTGTTTCATGGCATTTAGGTAGAGAGAGAGAGAGAGAGAGAGAGAGAGAGAGAGAGAGAGATCTTTGATGACAAAAGGATGATAAATTGAGAGTCACAGAATAGTAGTTTAGACTCCTCCACTGATGCATTCACTCTCCAGAGAGAGAGAGAGACATACACACACTAACATACATACACACATTCACACACACTAACACACACTGAAGTTCCACACACTGATACAGACACTCCCCAGAGAGTGGTAGGGTGTTCTCAGCCTCACACACTGCAGTCGCACGGACACTCCCACACACACACTGCAGTCGCATGCTCACACACACACACGCACACACACTGGAGTCGCACGAACGCACGCTGACACACGCACACACACACACACTGCAGTCGCACGGACACTCACATACACACAGTGCAGTAGCATGCTCACACACACTGGAGTCGCACGAACGCACGCTGACACACACACACACACACACATTTCATCTAGCAGCTGGGAGAAGGCGAAACTCACATTCTGAAAACACTTACTCACCCTCTCTCCCTCTCTCTCTCACCCTCAATCTCTCAACCTCTCTCTCTCTCTCTCTCTCTCCCTCTCTCACCCTAAATCTCTCACGCTCAATCTCTCAACCTCTCTCTCTCTCTCACATACGCACAAACACCGCACACACACACAGTGCACAAACACACACACTGCACAGTAGCTTATTCCATGTGGTTTTAACAGAGGAGAGCAGAACCATTAACATTCGGGTGATACAAAATGGTATTCGACGTTCACCCATGTCTGAGGAGAAGATGTGGAAACTGGTCACTAGGCTTAGGAGATAATGCCTAAACTGAAGAATTAGGAGATAATGACTGACCCCAAAGAATTAGGAGATAATGACTAAACTGAAGAATTGGGAGATAATGCCTAACCTGAAGAATTAGGAGTTAATGTCTAAACTGAAGATTTGGGAGATAATGCCTAAAACCTTAAGAATTACGAGATAATGACTAAACCTTAAGAATTAGGAGATCATGACTAAACTGAAGAATTAGGAGATAATGACTAACCCCAAAGAATTAGGAGATAATGCCTAACCTGAAGAATTAGGAGATAATGCCTAACCTGAAGAATTAGGAGTTAATGTCTAAACTGAAGATTTGGGAGATAATGCCTAACCTGAAGAATTAGGAGATAATGACTAAAACCTTAAGAATTAGGAGTCAATGACTAACCTGAAGAATTAGGAGATAATGCCTAACCTGAAGAATTAGGGGATCATGCCTAACCTGAAGAATTAGGAGTTAATGTCTAAACTGAAGATTTGGGAGATAATGCCTAACCTGAAGAATTAGGAGATAATGACTAAAACCTTAAGAATTAGGAGTCAATGACTAACCTGAAGAATTAGGAGATAATGCCTAACCTGAAGAATTAGGAGATAATGCCTAACCTGAAGAATTAGAAGTTAATGTCTAAACTGAAGATTTGGGAGATAATGCCTAACCTGAAGAATTAGGAGATAATGACTAAACCTAAAGAATTAGGAGTCAATGACTAACCTGAAGAATTAGGAGATAATGCCTAAAACCTTAAGATTTAGCAGTTAATGTCTAAACTGAAGATTTGGGAGATAATGCCTAACCTGAAGAATTGGGAGATAATGACTAAACCTAAAGAATTAGGAGTCAATGACTAACCTGAAGAATTAGGAGATAATGACTAAAACCTTAAGATTTAGCAGTTAATGTCTAAACTGAAGATTTGGGAGATAATGCCTAACCTGAAGAATTAGGAGATAATGACTGAACCTGAAGATTTAGCAGTTAATGTCTAAACCTGAAGATTTGGGAGATAATGCCTAACATTAAGAATTAGGAGATAATGCCTAACCTGAAGAATTAGGAGATAATGACTAAAACCTTAAGATTTAGCAGTTAATGTCTAAACTGAAGATTTGGGAGATAATGCCTAACCTGAAGAATTAGGAGATAATGCCTAACCTGAAGAATTAGGAGATAATGACTACACCTTAAGATTTAGCAGTTAATGTCTAAACTGAAGATTTGGGAGATAATGCCTAACCTGAAGAATTAGGAGATAATGCCTAAACCTTAAGATTTAGCAGTTAATGACTAACCTTTTATTTGTATTTATTTTTAATTGAACCTTTATTTAACTTGGCAAGTCAACCTTAACCGTCGAACGATAAGGAACGAAGTAACCAAACACCTCAAAATGTGACGTTTGGGAAACAGGGATGAACGTCTAATTCCGCAGTGAGACTGTGAGACCTGGTTGCAAATGATCCCCTTTTCAATATGGAGGTCACTGCTCCAGGGACCATAGGGAATATGGAGGTCACGGCTCCAGAGACCATAGGGAATATGGAGGTCACTGCTCCAGAGACCATAGGGGATATGGAGGTCACTGCTCCAGAGACCATAGGGAATATGGAGGTCACTGCTCCAGAGACCATAGGGAATATGGAGGTCACTGCTCCAGAGACCATAGGGGATATGGAGGGCACTGCTTTTAACTAGAGACCATAGGGAATATGGAGGTCACTGCTCCAGAGACCATAGGGAATATGGAGGTCACTGCTCCAGAGACCATAGGGAATATGGAGGTCACTGCTCCAGAGACCATAGGGAATATGGAGGTCACTGCTCCAGGGACCAGAGGGAATATGGAGGTCACTGCTCCAGGGACCAGAGGGAATATGGAGGTCACTGCTCCAGAGACCATAGGGAATATGGAGGTCACTGCTCCAGAGACCATAGGGAATATGGAGGTCACTGCTCCAGGGACCAGAGGGAATATGGAGGTCACTGCTCCAGAGACCATAGGGGATATGGAGGTCAATGCTTTTAACTAGAGACCATAGGGAATATGGAGGTCACTGCTCCAGGGACCATAGGGGATATGGAGGTCAATGCTTTTAACTAGAGACCATAGGGAATATGGAGGTCACTGCTCCAGGGACCATAGGGAATATGGAGGTCACTGCTCCAGAGACCATAGGGAATATGGAGGTCACTGCTCCAGAGACCATAGGGAATATGGAGGTCACTGCTTTTAACCAGAGACCATAGGGAATATGGAGGTCACTGCTCCAGGGACCATAGGGAATATGGAGGTCACTGCTTTTAACCAGAGACCATAGGGGAAATGGAGGTCACTGCTTTTAACCAGAGACCATAGGGAATATGGAGGTCACTGCTCCAGAGACCATAGGGGATATGGAGGTCAATGCTTTTAACTAGAGACCATAGGGAATATGGAGGTCACTGCTCCAGGGACCATAGGGAATATGGAGGGGCCTTTTCTTCACTGCTGAGGGTAGAACACTAGAAGCCTTAATAATGGAACATGATTTGGGTGAATTTATGTTGTTTTTCGGACATAAACATCTTTGTTGCTATCGACTGAGACAGTTAGCAAACGAGCCCTTCTGTCCCCCAAAGTCACCGAAATCACATTACAGTTAGTGGGTCAGTTCCAAATGACAACCTAATCCCTGAGTAGTGACCTACTTTTGACCAGAGGCCTGTTCAAACCCTATGGTTCCTGTTCAAACCCTATGGGCCCTGTTCAAACCCTATGGGCCCTGTTCAAACCCTATGGGTCCTGTTCAAACCCTGTGGGCCCTGTTCAAACCCTATGGGCCCTGTTCAAACCCTATGGGCCCTGTTCAAACCCTAAGGGCCCTGTTCAAACCCTATGGGCCCTGTTCAAACCCTATGGGCCCTGTTCAAACCCTATGGGCCCTGTTCGAACCCTATGGGTCCTGTTCAAACCCTGTGGGCCCTGTTCAAACCCTATGGGCCCTGTTCAAACCCTATGGGTCCTGGTCAAACCCTAAGGGGTCCTGTTCAAACCCTATGGGCCCCGGTCAAAAGTAGTGTACTAAATAGGGAATAGGGTGCCATTTTGGAAGCACACACTCAGTGTGCGAGGACGTACGTATAACAGATCAATACTGTGTTGTCTACTGTGATGTCACAGCTGTCGTGTGTATGTGGATTGTCAAGGCCATAAGAACACAGAAGTCACTTATATTAATCAAAGTGCCAGTTGCTATCGACTGTAGTCAACGGCTTGTATTGTACCCATCCAACGTCCCTCTGTCCGTCCCTCTCTCTGTCCGTCCATCTGTTCGTCCCTCTGTCCGTCCCTCTGTTCGTCCATCTGTTCGTTCATCTGTGCTTCCTGTTGAAGTCAACGGCTTGTATTGTACCCATCCAATGTCCCTCTCTCCATCCGTCTGTTCGTTCGTCCGTGCTTCCTGTTGAAGTCAACGGCTTGTATTGTACCCATCCAACGTCCCTCTGTCCGTCCGTCTGTTCGTTCGTGCTTCCTGTTGTAGTAAACGGCTTGTATTGTAACAGTCCGATGTCCTTCTGTCCGTCCGTTTGTCCGTGCTCCCTGTTGACGTCAATAGCTTGTATTGTTTACGATCCAATGTCCGTCTGTCGGTTCGTCCGTCTGTGCTTCCTGTTGAAGTCCGTGGCTTGTATTGTACCCTGTAGACAGCCACCCAATGTGTGATTTGAGTTGATCTCTCGGCATGTATAGACACCTAAAGACTCTGTTCATCTCTCCAATAGTCCATGGCTTGTAGTCACTGTATAAATAGACAATGTTTCAGTGGTTCTCTCTCCAATAGTTCTTGTAGTCACTGTATAAATAGACAATGTTTCAGTGGTTCTCTCTGCAATAGTTCTTGTAGTCACTGTATAAATAGACAATGTTTCAGTGGTTCTCTCTCCAATAGTTCTTGTAGTCACTGTATAAATAGACAATGTTTCAGTGGTTCTCTCTCCAATAGTTCTTGTAGTCACTGTATAAATAGACAATGTTTCAGTGGTTCTCTCTGCAATAGTCCATGGCTTGTAGTCACTGTATAAATAGACAATGTTTCAGTGGCACTCATGTTCAATCAGGTTTCCTGGATAATTACGAAAGGTGTCCCGCAGGGATCGATTCTGGGTCCTGTTCTTGTTACTGCTTACATTAATTAACAATATCGACTTGTAACCTGCACTTGTATGCCGGTGATGCTGTTGTGTATTCTATTGCCCCCCGACGGTTGACCAGGCTCTAACTGAACTACAGTCTGCCTTCATTGTATTACAGAAAAACTTTATTGGCCTGAAATTAGTATTGAATGCAGGTAAAACTCATTATATGTTGTTCTCTAGAGAGTGTCAAAATAACTCTGATGATTTAATGTCCTTTGGATGGTGTCCATATTGATCGTGTCCCTGCTTACAAATGTCTGGGCATCTGGATAGATGAAAAGCTGTCTTTTAAAAAGCATATTGATGAGTTAGTAAAGTAGCTGAGACTAAAAACTGGTTTATTTTATAGAAATAGGTCCCGCCTCTCTCTACATAGTAGAAAGCAGATTATTCAATCAACATTCCTATAGGGGATAGACTATGGCAACATCATCAATAGTAAATCAGCTGCCACTTCATTATAGCTGATAGATGCAGTTTATCATAGCACACCGAATTTATTATGGCCGACAATTTTAGTACTCTATGCTGCATTCTCTAAACGGGAAGTTGGTTGGCCCTCTGTGATGTCATCGCTGCATTCTCTAACTGGGAAGTTGGTTGGCCCTCTGTGATGTCATCGCTGCATTCTCTAACCGGGAAGTTGGTTGGCCCTCTGTGATGTCATCGCTGCATTCTCTAACCGGGAAGATGGTGATGTCACAGAGATTGATACATCGCTAAGTTTTCATTTATAAAAAGAGCACATTTACAAAAATGTCCCACTGTACATCTTTACTAAAACTCAGACATACGACTTACTACACCTGGTCTCAGGGATGGTTAACTCTGGAAATTCCTATGGTCTCTACTGACTTTAAGTAAATCAGCTTTTAGTTTTCTTGCACCTTATTTGTGGCTCTGGTGTCTCAAGGTCAATTCAGAAAGCTGATTGTGGACCTTGTTACTGATGAATGAAAGCATTAGGGTCCATGTGACTAGAGAAAGCATTAGGGTCATTAGTGTCCATGTGACTAGGGAAAGCATTAGGGTCCATGTGACTGGGGAAAGCATTAGGGTCATTAGGGTCCATGTGACTAGAGAAAGCATTAGGGTCCATGTGACTAGAGAAAGTGTTAGGGTCCATGTGACTGGGGAAAGCATTAGGGTCCATGTGACTAGGGAAAGCATTAGGGTCCATGTGACTAGGGAAAGCATCAGGGTCCATGTGACTAGGGAAAGCATTAGGGTCATTAGGGTCCATGTGACTAGGGAAAGCATTAGGGTCCATGTGACTGGGGAAAGCATTAGAGTCCATGTGACTAGGGAAAGCATTAGGGTCCATGTGACTAGGGAAAGCATTAGGGTCCATGTGACTAGGGAAAGCATTAGGGTCCATGTGACTAGGGAAAGCATCAGGGTCCATGTGACTAGGGAAAGCATTAGGGTCATTAGGTACCATGTGACTAGAGAAAGCATTAGGGTCCATGTGACTAGGGAAAGCATTAGGGTCCATGTGACTAGGGAAAGCATTAGGGTCCATGTGACTAGGGAAAGCATTAGGGTCCATGTGACTAGGGAAAGCATTAGGGTCCATGTGACTAGGGAAAGCATCAGGGTCCATGTGACTAGGGAAAGCATTAGGGTCATTAGGGTCCATGTGACTAGAGAAAGCATTAGGGTCCATGTGACTAGGGAAAGCATTAGGGTCCATGTGACTAGGGAAAGCATTAGGGTCCATGTGACTAGGGAAAGCATTAGGATCCATGTGACTGGGGAAAGCATTAAGGTCCATGTGACTGGGGAAAGCATTAGGGTCCATGTGACTAGGGAAAGCATTAGGGTCCACGTGACTAGGGAAAGCATTAGGGTCCATGTGACTAGGGAAAGCATTAGGGTCCATGTGACTAGGGAAAGCATTAGGGTCCATGTGACTAGGGAAAGCATTAGGGTCCATGTGACTAGGGAAAGCATTAGGGTCCATGTGACTAGGGAAAGCATTAGGGTCATTAGGGTCCATGTGACTAGGGAAAGCATTAGGGTCCATGTGACTAGGGAAAGCATTAGGGTCCATGTGACTTCCCCATCAGGAGAACCTCTTCCATGACTTGCACAGTATTTTCTGAATGACTGCGTTCTGGTCAAACGTAATGGACTAACATATCCATATACTGTAGGTTCATCCATGTTCATATATATAGGCCCACATCCCTGTCTGTTCAGAAAGACCTCTTCGCTGACTTGTGTATATAGGTCCGTGTTCTGTACAGTATATACTGTTGGACTATCCACGTTCAGAAAGACCTCTTCCCTGACTTGTATATAGGTCCGTGTACTGTACAGTATATACTGTTGGACTATCCACGTTCAGAAAGACCTCTTCCCTGACTTGTATATAGGTCCGTGTACTGTACAGTATATACTGTTGGACTATCCACGTTCAGAAAAACCTCTTCCTGACTTGTATATAGGTCCGTGTACTGTACAGTATATACTGTTGGACTATCCACGTTCAGAAAGACCTCTTCCCTGACTTGCAGACTAGAATCTTCTGGAATGCTCGTCTGAAGTCCTGGTTGAAGATGGTGTAGATGACGGGGTTGAGGGAGCTGTTGACGTAGCCTATCCAGAAGAAGAACTTAAAAAGAGACTGGGGGATCTCACACGGCGCCCGGCACACTCCATACAGGCTGTAAAGCAGATCAAATACGATCAATTAATCAATCAATCAATCCCATACAATCAAACAAACAGTTGGCTACCACCTGGCTGCAGTCAAATATATATATATGTTTTAAGTATTTAGTTATCGTCCCAAATGCCACCGCCCGGATCTCTTCAAAGGACCCTACTAAATATAGATGGACACGACCTTAGAGTGAAATCTCACCACATCGACCTTACAAGTAAAAAAACACACACACAATCAAATGACTTAAGAAACAAACAAACAACAAACTCCAGGTAAACAACGAGCAATTGGCTCAATGGTGTCTGCTCCTCTTACCTGATGGGGAAAGATGTTACAGAACTCGGGAGCTTTGGAAAACTTTGTATTACAGTATTACTGTGTAGAATACATAGTAGAAATACAGAGTAGAAACCAGTAGAAACACAGTAGAAACACAGTAGAAACCAGTAGATTCAGTAGAAACACAGTAGAAACCAGTAGAATCAGTAGAAACACGGTAGAACACAGAAACACAGTAGAACACAGAAACACAGTAGAAACACAGAAACCAGTAGAATCAGTAGAAACACGGTAGAACACAGAAACACAGTAGAACACAGAAACACAGTAGAAACACAGTAGAAACACAGAAACCAGTAGAACACAGACACACGGTAGAAACACAGAAACCAGTAGAACACAGAAACACAGTAGAAACACAGTAGAAACACAGAAACCAGTAGAACACAGACACACAGTAGAAACACAGAAACACAATAGAAACACAGAAACACAATAGAAACACAGAAACACAGCAGAACACAGAAACACAGTAGAAACACAGAAACCAGTAGAACACAGAAACACAGTAGAAACACAGTAGAAACACAGAAACCAGTAGAACACAGACACACAATAGAAACACAGAAACACAATAGAAACACAGAAACACAGCAGAACACAGAAACACAGTAGAAACACAGTAGAAACACAGAAACACAGTAGAAACACAGCAGAACACAGAAACACAGTAGAAACACAGTAGAAACACAGAAACACAGTAGAAACACAGAAACACAGTAGAAACACAGAAACACAGTAGAAACCGGAAGAAACACAGTAGAAACACAGATACACAGTAGAAGCACAGTAGAAACACAAACACAGAAACCAGTAGAAACACAAACACAGTAGAAACCAGTAGAAACACAGTAGAAACATAATAGAAACCAGTAGAAACACAGTAGAAACACAAACACAGTAGAAACACAGACACACAGTAGAAACACAATAGAAACCAGTAGAAACACAGAAACACAGTAGAAACACAGTAGAAACACAGTAGAAACACAATAGAAACCAGTAGAAACACAGTAGAAACACAAACACAGTAGAAACACAGACACACAGTAGAAACACAATAGAAACCAGTAGAAACACAGAAACACAGTAGAAACACAGTAGAAACACAGTAGAAACACAATAGAAACCAGTAGAAACACAGTAGAAACACAAACACAGTAGAAACACAGTAGAAAAATAGTAGAAACACAGAAACACAGTAGAAACCAGTAGAAACACAGTAGAAACCAGTAGAAACACAGTAGAAACACAGTAGAAACCAGTAGAAACACAGTAGAAACCAGTAGAAACACAAACACAGTAGAAACCAGTAGAAACACAGTATAAACACAATAGAAACCAGTAGAAACACAGTAGAAACACAAACACAGTAGAAACACAGACACACAGTAGAAACACAATAGAAACCAGTAGAAACACAGAAACACAGTAGAAACACAGTAGAAACACAGTAGAAACACAATAGAAACCAGTAGAAACACAGTAGAAACACAAACACAGTAGAAACACAGTAGAAAAATAGTAGAAACACAGAAACACAGTAGAAACCAGTAGAAACACAGTATAAACCAGTAGAAACACAGTAGAATTACAGTAGAAACCAGTAGAAACACAGTAGAAACACAGTAGAAACCAGTAGAAACACAGTAGAAACACAGAAACACAGTAGAAACACAGTAGAAACCAGTAGAAACACAGTAGAAACCAGTAGAAACACAGTAGAAACCAGTAGAAACACAGTAGAAACTAGTAGAAACACAGAAACACAATAGAAACCAAGAAATACAGCAGAACACAGAAACACAGTAGAAACACAGAAACCAGTAGAACACAGAAACACAGTAGAAACACAGTAGAAACACAGAAACCAGTAGAACACAGACACACAATAGAAACACAGAAACACAATAGAAACACAGAAACACAGCAGAACACAGAAACACAGTAGAAACACAGTAGAAACACAGAAACACAGTAGAAACACAGAAACACAGCAGAACACAGAAACACAGTAGAAACACAGTAGAAACACAGAAACACAGTAGAAATACAGAAACACAGTACAAACACAGAAACACAGTAGAAACACAGAAACACAGTAGAAACCGGAAGAAACACAGTAGAAACACAGAAACACAGTAGAAGCACAGTAGAAACACAAACACAGAAACCAGTAGAAACACAAACACAGTAGAAACCAGTAGAAACACAGTAGAAACATAATAGAAACCAGTAGAAACACAGTAGAAACACAAACACAGTAGAAACACAGACACACAGTAGAAACACAATAGAAACCAGTAGAAACACAGAAACACAGTAGAAACACAGTAGAAACACAGTAGAAACACAATAGAAACCAGTAGAAACACAGTAGAAACACAAACACAGTAGAAACACAGACACACAGTAGAAACACAATAGAAACCAGTAGAAACACAGAAACACAGTAGAAACACAGTAGAAACACAGTAGAAACACAATAGAAACCAGTAGAAACACAGTAGAAACACAAACACAGTAGAAACACAGTAGAAAAATAGTAGAAACACAGAAACACAGTAGAAACCAGTAGAAACACAGTAGAAACCAGTAGAAACACAGTAGAAACACAGTAGAAACCAGTAGAAACACAGTAGAAACCAGTAGAAACACAAACACAGTAGAAACCAGTAGAAACACAGTATAAACACAATAGAAACCAGTAGAAACACAGTAGAAACACAAACACAGTAGAAACACAGACACACAGTAGAAACACAATAGAAACCAGTAGAAACACAGAAACACAGTAGAAACACAGTAGAAACACAGTAGAAACACAATAGAAACCAGTAGAAACACAGTAGAAACACAAACACAGTAGAAACACAGTAGAAAAATAGTAGAAACACAGAAACACAGTAGAAACCAGTAGAAACACAGTATAAACCAGTAGAAACACAGTAGAATTACAGTAGAAACCAGTAGAAACACAGTAGAAACACAGTAGAAACCAGTAGAAACACAGTAGAAACACAGAAACACAGTAGAAACACAGTAGAAACCAGTAGAAACACAGTAGAAACCAGTAGAAACACAGTAGAAACCAGTAGAAACACAGTAGAAACTAGTAGAAACACAGAAACACAATAGAAACCAAGAAATACAGCAGAACACAGAAACACAGTAGAAACACAGAAACCAGTAGAACACAGAAACACAGTAGAAACACAGTAGAAACACAGAAACCAGTAGAACACAGACACACAATAGAAACACAGAAACACAATAGAAACACAGAAACACAGCAGAACACAGAAACACAGTAGAAACACAGTAGAAACACAGAAACACAGTAGAAACACAGAAACACAGCAGAACACAGAAACACAGTAGAAACACAGTAGAAACACAGAAACACAGTAGAAATACAGAAACACAGTACAAACACAGAAACACAGTAGAAACACAGAAACACAGTAGAAACCGGAAGAAACACAGTAGAAACACAGAAACACAGTAGAAGCACAATAGAAACACAAACACAGAAACCAGTAGAAACACAAACACAGTAGAAACCAGTAGAAACACAGTAGAAACATAATAGAAACCAGTAGAAACACAGTAGAAACACAAACACAGTAGAAACACAGACACACAGTAGAAACACAATAGAAACCAGTAGAAACACAGAAACACAGTAGAAACACAGTAGAAACACAGTAGAAACACAATAGAAACCAGTAGAAACACAGTAGAAACACAAACACAGTAGAAACACAGACACACAGTAGAAACACAATAGAAACCAGTAGAAACACAGAAACACAGTAGAAACACAGTAGAAACACAATAGAAACCAGTAGAAACACAGTAGAAACACAAACACAGTAGAAACACAGTAGAAAAATAGTAGAAACACAGAAACACAGTAGAAACCAGTAGAAACACAGTAGAAACCAGTAGAAACACAGTAGAAACACAGTAGAAACCAGTAGAAACACAGTAGAAACACAGTAGAAACCAGTAGAAACACAAACACAGTAGAAACCAGTAGAAACACAGTAGAAACATAATAGAAACCAGTAGAAACACAGTAGAAACACAAACACAGTAGAAACACAGACACACAGTAGAAACACAATAGAAACCAGTAGAAACACAGAAACACAGTAGAAACACAGTAGAAACACAGTAGAAACACAATAGAAACCAGTAGAAACACAGTAGAAACACAAACACAGTAGAAACACAATAGAAACCAGTAGAAACCAGTAGAAACACAGTAGAAAAATAGTAGAAACACAGAAACACAGTAGAAACCAGTAGAAACACAGTAGAAACCAGTAGAAACACAGTAGAAACACAGTAGAAACCAGTAGAAACACAGTAGAAACACAGTAGAAACCAGTAGAAACACAGTAGAAACACAGAAACACAGTAGAAACACAATAGAAACCAGTAGAAACACAGTAGAAACCAGTAGAAACACAGTAGAATATAGTAGAAAAACAGAAACACAATAGAAACCAAGAAACACAGCAGAACACAGAAACACAGTAGAAACACAGAAACCAGTAGAACACAGAAACACAGTAGAAACACAGTAGAAACACAGAAACCAGTAGAACACAGACACACAATAGAAACACAGAAACACAATAGAAACACAGAAACACAGAGGAACACAGAAACACAGTAGAAACACAGTAGAAACACAGAAACACAGTAGAAACACAGAAACACAGCAGAACACAGAAACACAGTAGAAACACAGTAGAAACACAGAAACACAGTAGAAACACAGAAACACAGTAGAAACACAGAAACACAGTAGAAACACAGAAACACAGTAGAAACCGGAAGAAACACAGTAGAAACACAGAAACACAGTAGAAGCACAGTAGAAACACAAACACAGAAACCAGTAGAAACACAAACACAGTAGAAACCAGTAGAAACACAGTAGAAACATAATAGAAACCAGTAGAAACACAGTAGAAACACAAACACAGTAGAAACACAGACACACAGTAGAAACACAATAGAAACCAGTAGAAACACAGAAACACAGTAGAAACACAGTAGAAACACAATAGAAACCAGTAGAAACACAGTAGAAACACAAACACAGTAGAAACACAGACACACAGTAGAAACACAATAGAAACCAGTAGAAACACAGAAACACAGTAGAAACACAGTAGAAACACAGTAGAAACACAATAGAAACCAGTAGAAACACAGTAGAAACACAAACACAGTAGAAACACAGTAGAAAAATAGTAGAAACACAGAAACACAGTAGAAACCAGTAGAAACACAGTAGAAACCAGTAGAAACACAGTAGAAACACAGTAGAAACCAGTAGAAACACAGTAGAAACACAGTAGAAACCAGTAGAAACACAAACACAGTAGAAACCAGTAGAAACACAGTAGAAACATAATAGAAACCAGTAGAAACACAGTAGAAACACAAACACAGTAGAAACACAGACACACAGTAGAAACCAGTAGAAACACAGAAACACATTAGAAACACAGTAGAAACACAATAGAAACCAGTAGAAACACAGTAGAAACACAAACACAGTAGAAACACAGTAGAAAAATAGTAGAAACACAGAAACACAGTAGAAACCAGTAGAAACACAGTAGAAACACAGTAGAAACCAGTAGAAACCAGTAGAAACACAGTAGAAACACAGTAGAAACACAGTAGAAACCAGTAGAAACACAGTAGAAACACAGAAACACAGTAGAAACCAGTAGAAACACAGTAGAAACCAGTAGAAACACAGTAGAAACACAGTAGAAACCAGTAGAATACCTGTAGCTGAAGAAGAAGGGGAACCAGCAGATCACGAAGACGCCCATCACCACCGCCAAGACGAAGGTAAACCTCTTCTCCCTCGCCGCTGTTATTTTGTTCCTGTTGACGGTGCTCCGCCGCTTCCTACGGGACGAAAACAGCTCGATGGACTTAGAGCTGGCACGCGACTTCTTGCTCTCTGAGCGTTTGGACGAAGCCAAGCTGCTCTTCCTGCTTCCTGTGGACTTCCTTCTCTCTGAAGGTTTGGAATCCTTCTTGTCGTCATGGTGATGGTGGTGGTGGTGGTGGTGGTGTTGATGCTGATGGGAAGAGGAAGAGGAATGGGAATGTTTTTTGGCGGATGTGGGTTTTTCGTCCGACGAGCTGCTGTCGTCAAAGTCGTCTCCATCGTCGGGGTCGGGGGTTAATTTGGGTTCGTTGGGTAACATCCCCTGTGGCACCGGCGTCTTCTGCTGGCTCTGGCAGTGCCCGTTCTCCCGGGCAACCCTTCCGCCCCCACCGTTTTCCTTCAGAGATCCTCCGCACCCCTCCTCCTCGCCCCCCTGCCCTAACCCGTTAAAGTGTAACGGGGCAGTTCCGTTGTCCTCCACCTCTCTCTTCTTCTCCGACATGGTCCTCGTCCGCGTCTTAGCAACCTGGTAGATCCTGATCAGAAGAAGATTCATCGCTTACATTTAGTCACCCTACACACTAGATAATATACTAGATATGGGAAAAGGGTTCCATTTAGCGCTACACACTAGATAGTATACTATATAGGGGAACAGGGTTCCATTTAGCGCTACACACTAGATAGTATACTAGATATGGGAAAAGGGTTCCATTTAGCGCTACACACTAGATAGTATACTATATAGGGGAACAGGGTTCCATTTAGCGCTACACACTAGATAGTATACTAGATAGGGGAAAAGGGTTCCATTTAGCGCTACACACTAGATAGTATACTATATAGGGGAACAGGGTTCCATTTAGCGCTACACACTAGATAGTATACTAGATAGGGGAACAGGGTTCCATTTAGCGCTACACACTAGATAGTATACTGCAAAGGGAACAGGGTACCATTTCAGACACACACTAGGTTGTATACTAGATAGGGCAACAGGGTAAAATGTGAGACTTGCGCTAGGAAGTACACTACATTTGGGGAAAATGGTATCATTTCAGACATACACTAGGAAGTGCACTACATTAGGAGGGTTTAAGTAAATGGGGGGAAGTCAACTCACCTGATGTACACTAGTATCATGATAACGCAGGGAGCGAAGAAGGATCCTATGCTGGAGTAGAGAATATACCAGGTCTCATCGTTCAGCCGACACTGAGGACTAATCTCCCCTCCGCTGCTCCTGTCCATGGAGATCAACGGCGGAAAGGAAATAACCGCCGAGATCAGCCAGACCACCACGATCATCCCGTTTAGCCGTGTAGGCGTCCGCTTCTGGTTGTATTCTATCGCCTGGGTGATCGACCAGTAACGATCGAGACTGATAGCGCACAGGTGAACTATAGACGACGTGCAAAAGAGAACGTCCAACGCCAAGTAGATGTCGCACCAAACTTTCCCGAAGAACCAGTAGCCCATGAGTTCGTTAGCTAAAGAGAAAGGCATGACGAGAGTAGCCACTAGGATGTCCGCGCTGGCCAGGGACACCAGAAAGAGGTTCTGCGGCGGTTTGAGAGCGCGGCTGGTCAACACGGCGATGACCACCAGCACGTTGCCCACAATGGTAAACAGGATGAGAAAGCCGACGACTACCGTCAGTCCGGTTATGGAGAGGAGAGAGTACTCACTGTCCCCGGTAGCCGAGGAGTTGGTGTATGTGGTATTCCGCTCGTCCACCACCCCGGAGAAATTCAAGAAATCCATTATTTTAATTAATCACTCATGCACGAGGGTAAAAACAAAAGAAAATAAAAAAATTCAGGGAAATAATATGTGTTATTCGCTAGCACACATCCGCGAAGCGTTAGTTATATTTCACATGTCTTTGGAGAAAAACCGTTGAAATCACACGGTCCCTTTTCCCTTCTCTCTCAGCCCTCTCTCTCTCTCTCTCCCACCTGCCTCTTACATTCAGCGTTGTCATCTCCAATCCCTCCGAGACAGAAACAGACTAAAATCAGACAAATATTCACAAATACTCCGAAGACAAACTGTCATAGGTGTTACGATTCGACATAACTTAATCACCAAGCAGGACAAATCAGTTAGATCCCATCCACGCGTCCTCGGCGGGTAGTACATGTCCTCCTCTCTGCTGCATCCTCGAGCTGCTTGCTACACGGAGCGTCCTGCTCGAGAGGATTGTAATATCCACGTGCTGTTCGCATTTAAACTCACCCCGGGGAGCGGGAGAAGAGAGCGAGGAGATAGAGAGGGTGGGGTGTTATGACCCGTGTTAATTGATACCACATATATATATATATATATACCGCACCAGTTGATGTAGTTACTGTCATGTGTGAGAACCAGCTATTAGTGTGTGTGTGCTCAATTGGAGGGCCTAAACTCAACTTTAAAACACTTAATGAATATATAAAAACATATATTAGAATCTAATTCTGACTTGAGACTGTGCGAGTTGGTAGATGATGTCAGTGCTCACTGATTGACAGACGGTTTAGGTCCCAAATGCCCCCCCCCCCCCCCCTCCTTTTTCCCCACATATACAGTGCGCTCCTTTTGCTCAGAGACCATCATATTTAATCCACGTTGTGTAATTATCAGTAGGTGTCTCTCTGTCCCGAGCTGTCAAAACGGAACAGACTGGCGCATCAGCATCGCAGAACCTTTCATTCCAAGAAGAATGCGCTCGAGGTGTGTCTCCTCCTCGCGTACATCGCAGACTGCATCGGTTTGTTCCGTCACTCGCTGGAGGTCACTATTGTAAAGGTGGCTAGTCCCCGGACCGGAGAGAGGAGATGATTAGACACCGTAACGGGGCCGGTAATATATAACTCAAGTGTAAACATGAAACATGAGAACCAAATACATGGTCTACCGCTGCGTTTAGATATATCTGTTGATTAAAACCTGTTCGTTCAGCCGAGTCACAGTCCGACAGCATAATATATCTCCCCCGGCCACACACACACACACACACACACACACACACACACACACACACACACACACACACACACACACACACACACACACACACACACACACACACACACACACACACACACACACACTGAATAATTGATAGAAACGAGTAGCTGGCTGCCTGACGCTGACCTTGCCTCGTCAGGGAAATATATGAGTACATAGTCGCGGGAATTCATTTTTTTTGCCAGCTGAAAAAGTCTGTGTCAGTCCGCTAATACAGAACTAGTAAAGGCCCAGCACCCTACTTTTGTGAATATATATATATATATTCGTGTTTAACAACATTTGAAAATTGAGTCTGATAATTATCTGTATAAAACAGTTTAATCTGATCATACTTGTGGAATATAAAAATTCTCGCGTGATATACGTTATTCCATTTCTTGAAATACTTAATAACAAACAGCAACTTATCTCTTTGTGAAAATTGATTTTGGGCTCGTTGGAAAACAGCCCCGGTGGTCCCGGCGTCTTCTACTGGCTCTGGCAGCGCACGTTCTCCGGGGCAACCCCCCTCGCCCTACGCCAGTAATTGCTGCTGAACTATTAATTCCTTCTTTAGTAGACCCTCGTATCCAGAACAACTGACAGTAGTGAGGGCATAGTGATTGCTTTGTTTTTTTTGTCATAGTGGTGCCCCCGTGGGAATCTACCCCACAACCCTCATCATTGCAAGTGTCACGCGCCACCATGACATCATCACATCACATCGTCACAAACCCCTTGATGTCTCAATAACCTCAGTTACTGGACTGCGTATCGTCATGGTGATGGAAGGTCTATAGGTACAAACCTAGATGACCAGACTATGTACAATACAGGACGGTCAATTCATATGGCACAATATTATTTTACATTTAATTTTTTTTATAAAATAAAAATATTTAATTTGATGTCTTTGTCTGTAACTTTGCACCTTAACTGTTTTGAGGACAGGGACAGGGACAGGAACAGGAACAGGGACAGGAACAGGGACAGGGACAGGGACATGAACAGGGACAGGGACAGGAACAGGAACAGGGACAGGAACAGGGACAGGAACAGGAACTGTTTTGAGGACAGGGGTTTTGTTCTTTCTGGATTCCATTAGAATGACAATCGCACAGGGACAGGAACAGGAACAGGGATAGGGACAGGGACAGGAACAGGGATAGGGACAGGGACAGGAACAGGGACAGGGACAGGGACAGAGACAGAGACAGAGACAGAGACAGGGACAGGAACAGGAAAAGGGATAGGGACAGGGACAGGAACATAGAACAGAGACAGGAAAAGGGATAGGAACAGGGACAGAGACAGAGACAGAGACAGGGACAGGGACAGGGACAGGGACAGGAACAGGGACAGAGACAGGGACAGGAACAGGAAAAGGGACAGGGACAGGAACAGGGACAGGGACAGGGACAGAGACAGAGACAGAGACAGGGACAGGAACAGGGATAGGGACAGGGACAGGAACAGGGATAGGGACAGGGACAGGAACAGGAACAGGGACAGGGACAGGGACAGGGACAGAGACAGAGACAGAGACAGGGACAGGAACAGGAAAAGGGATAGGGACAGGGACAGGAACATAGAACAGAGACAGGAAAAGGGATAGGAACAGGGACAGAGACAGAGACAGAGACAGAGACAGGGACAGGGACAGAGACAGAGACAGAGACAGGGACAGGGACAGAGACAGGAACAGGGACAGGGACAGGGACAGGGACAGGGACAGAGACAGAGACAGAGACAGAGACAGGGACAGGGACAGGGACAGAGACAGGGACAGGGACAGGGACAGGGACAGGGACAGGAACAGGGACAGGGACAGGGACAGAGACAGGGACAGGAACAGGAACAGGAAAAGGGATAGGGACAGGGACAGGAACATAGAACAGAGACAGGAAAAGGGATAGGAACAGGGACAGAGACAGAGACAGGGACAGGGACAGGGACAGAGACAGAGACAGGGACAGGGACAGAGACAGAGACAGAGACAGAGACAGGGACAGAGACAGAGACAGAGACAGGAACAGGGACAGAGACAGAGACAGGGACAGGGACAGGGACAGGGACAGAGACAGGGACAGGGACAGGGACAGGGACAGGGACAGGAAAAGGGATAGGGACAGGGACAGGAACATAGAACAGAGACAGGAAAAGGGATAGGAACAGGGACAGAGACAGAGACAGAGACAGGGACAGGGACAGGGACAGAGACAGAGACAGAGACAGGGACAGGGACAGAGACAGAGACAGAGACAGGGACAGAGACAGAGACAGAGACAGAGACAGGAACAGAGACAGAGACAGGGACAGGGACAGGGACAGGGACAGAGACAGAGACAGAGACAGGGACAGGGACAGGGACAGGGACAGAGACAGAGACAGGGACAGGGACAGAGACAGAGACAGAGACAGAGACAGGGACAGAGACAGGGACAGGGACAGGGACAGGGACAGGGACAGAGACAGGGACAGGGACAGAGACAGAGACAGGGACAGGGACAGGGACAGGGACAGGGACAGGGACAGAGACAGAGACAGAGACAGGGACAGGGACAGGGACAGAGACAGAGACAGGGACAGGGACAGAGACAGAGACAGGGACAGGGACAGAGACAGAGACAGGGACAGGGACAGGGACAGGGACAGAGACAGAGACAGGGACAGAGACAGAGACAGGGACAGGGACAGGGACAGGGACAGGGACAGGGACAGAGACAGAGACAGGGACAGGGACAGGGACAGGGACAGGGACAGGGACAGGGACAGGGACAGGGACAGGGACAGGGACAGAGACAGGGACAGGGACAGGGACAGGGACAGAGACAGAGACAGGGACAGGGACAGGGACAGGGACAGAGACAGAGACAGGGACAGGGACAGGGACAGGGACAACTGTAACAATTCCAACTATTGAATCCTGCAAGACACTATTCTTAAGTATAAACTGGGTGGTTTGAGCCCTGAATGCTGATAGGCTGACAGCTGTGTTATATCAGACCGTATACCACGAGTATGAAAAAACATTTTTTTTATTTTTATTTTTTTACTGCTCTAATTACATTGGCAAACAGTTTATAATAGAAAAAAAGGCACCTCGGGGGTTTGTGATATATGGCCAATATACCACGGCTGAGGGCTGTTCTTGGGCACGACGCAATGCGGACACAGCCCTTAGCCGTGGTATATTGGCCATATACCACAACCCCCTCGGGCCTTATTGCTTAGTTATACAACTGCCTTTTTTGTTTGTTGCCGAAGCAGATCAACATCAACAGCATCCTTCCAGAAACCCCCTGGACCCATTCCAGTTCACATAACGCCCCAACAGATCCACAGATGACACAATCTCAATCGCACTGCACACAGCCTTTTCCCACCTGGACAAAAGGAAAACCTATGTGAGAATGCTATTCATTGACTACAGCTCAGCGTTCAATACCATAGTGCCCACGAAGCTCATCACTAAGCTAAGGACCCTGGGACTAAACACCTCCCTCTGCAACTGGATCCTGGACTTCCTGACTGGCCGCCCCCAGGTGGTGAGGGTAGGGAACAACACATCTGCCACGCTGATCCTTAACACTGGGGCCCCTCAGGGATGTGTACTTAGTCCCCTCCTGTATTCTCTGTTCACCCACGACTGCGTGGCCAAACATGACTCCAACACCATCATTAAGTTTGCTGACGACACAACAGTGGTAGGCCTGACGACACAACAGTGGGAGGCCTGACGACACAACAGTGGGAGGCCTGACGACACAACAGTGGTAGGCCCCGTCTCAATGATGAGACGGCCTATAAGGAGGAGGTCCGAGAACTGTCTGTGTGTTGCCAGGACAACAACCTCTCCCTCAATGTGAGCAAGACTAAGGAACTGATCGTGGACTACAGGAAAAGGCAGGACGAACAGGCCCCCATTCTCATCAGCGGGGCTGTAGTGGAGTGAGTTTAGAGTTTCAAGTTCCTTGGTGTCCACATCACCAACAAACTATCATGGTTCAAACACACCAAGACAGTCGTGAAGAGGGCACGGCAAAGATGTGAATCTGAAAAGATTTGGCATGGGTCCTCAGATCCTCAAAAAGTTCTACAGCTGCACCATCGAGAGCAACCTGAACGGTTGCATCACAGCCTGGCTACTGCTCGGCATCTGACCTGTAGAGGGTAGTGCGTACGGCCCAGTACATCACTGGGGCCAAGCTTCCTGCCATCCAGGACCTATATAAAGGCCGTGTCAGTGGAAGACCCATAAAATTGTCAGAGACTCCAGTCACCCAAGTCATAGATTGTTTTCTCTGCTACCGCACAGCAAGCGGTACCGGAGCGCCAAGTCATGGACCAAAAAGCTCTAACCAGAATAGAAAGAGGACTGGGAGGCCTCGTTGCACAACTGAGCAAGAGGACAAGTACATTAGAGTGTCTAGTTTGATAGACAGACGCCTCACAAGTCCTCAACTGACAGGTTTATTAAATAGTACTCGCAAAACACCGGTCTCAACGTCAACAGTATAGAGGCAACTCCGTGCTTTTTTCTTACTGACCCAAAACTTTTTAATGGCAGTGTATATATTTCTTTATAATTCAGATTTTTTCAGATATTTTTCTTCAGCGCACAGCATGAAGAAGCAGGAAGAAGGGAATTATAATGGTTATATTCAGCCCAACGCCACAACAGCCACAAAATGCATTGATTTTTGGGGTGGGGGATTATGGCATTATCGAGTGCTTGTCAAATTGTGAATGAGAGACAGATTTTTTGTTGTTGTGCACAGCGTGTACAGACAGCACAAAAACAAAAAAAGCAGACCTCATGGCGTTCATGGAATGTATTGCAAATCAAAACATACAGCCCAACAGACTGTGCCTCAGTGCTAGAGGCGTCACTACAGACACCCTGGTTCGAATCCAGGCTGTACCACAACCGTCCGGGGTAGGCTGTACTTGTAAGTAAGATTTAGTTCTTAATAACTGACTTGCCTAGTAAAATAAGAAGACATTTTGTTTTATATATATATATATATATACATCACAACTAAAGTTACAATAAATAAGAAGACATTTAGTTTTATATATATATATATATATATATACATATATACATCGCAACTAAAGTTACAATAAATAAGAAGACATTTTGTTGTGTATATATATATATATATATATATATATATATATATGTATATATATACACATCACAACTAAAGTTACAATAAATAAGAAGACATTTTGTTCTATATATATATATATATATACACATCACAACTAAAGTTACAATAAATAAGAAGACATTTTGTTTTATATATATATATATATACATCACAACTAAAGTTACATCACTTTAAATGATTTGATAACCGCTCAACACAGAACAGCCTCGTGAAAATATGGAGAAACTATCCTTTATTTTTTATTCAGCTTTGTTCAACTGTATCCTTCATAAAATAATATAAAATAATATAAAATACTGTATTCTTCATACAATAAAATACTGTATTCTTCATACAATAAAATACTGTATTCTTCATACAATAAAATACTGTATTCTTCATACAATAAAATACTGTATTCTTCATACAATAAAATACTGTATTCTTCATACTATAAAATAATGTATTCTTCATACAATAAAATAATGTATTCTTCATACAATAAAATAATGTATTCTTCATACAATAAAATATTATAAAATAATGTATTCTTCATACTATAAAATATTATAAAATAATGTATTCTTCATACTATAAAATAATGTATTCTTCATACAATAAAATAATGTATTCTTCATACTATAAAATATTATAAAATAATGTATTCTTCATACTATAAAATATAATAAAATAATGTATTCTTCATACTATAAAATAATGTATTCTTCATACAATAAAATAATGTATTCTTCATACAATAAAATATTATAAAATAATGTATTCTTCATACTATAAAATAATATAAAATAATATAAAATAATATAAAATAATGCCACGGAATTCTAAATCAAATCTTGTCTGCTAAATGAACTAGTGTCGCCCACAGCCATATGGCACAGTCAGATCAGGACCTAACATAACGACAACTCAGAGTATGTTATTCTGTTCTTCTGAAATAGACTACATTATCTTCATATCATGTTTCTTCAGACCTGTCTAAAATAAATAATGGATTTATTGTGATGGTGTAGGCTATATTACATGGATTTATTGTGATGGTGTAGGTAGACTATATTACATGGATTCATTGTGATGGTGTAGACTATATTACATGGATTTATTGTGATGGTGTAGGTAGATTATATTACATGGATTTATTGTGATGGTGTAGACTATATTACATGGATTTATTGTGATGGTGTAGGCTATATTGCATGGATTTATTGTGATGGTGTAGACTATATTACATGGATTTATTGTGATGGTGTAGGTAGACTATATTACATGGATTTATTGTGATGGTGTAGGCAATATTACATGGATTTATTGTGATGGTGTAGACTATATTACATGGATTTATTGTGATGGTGTAGGTAGACTATATTACATGGATGTATTGTGATGGTGTAGGTAGACTATATTACATGGATTTATTGTGATGGTGTAGACTATATTACATGGATTTATTGTGATGGTGTAGACTATATTACATGGATTTATTGTGTTGGTGTAGACAATATTACATGGATTTATTGTGATGGTGTAGGTAGGCAATATTACATGGATTTATTGTGATGGTGTTGACTATATTACATGGATTTATTGTGATGGTGTAGAATATATTACATGGATTTATTGTGATGGTGTAGGTAGACTATATTACATGGATTTATTGTGATGGTGTAGACTATATTACATGGATTTATTGTGATGGTGTAGACTATATTACATGGATTTATTGTGATGCTGTAGACTATATTACATGGATTTATTGTGATGGTGTAGGTAGACTATATTACATGGATTTATTGTGATGGTGTAGACTATATTACATGGATTTATTGTGATGGTGTAGGTAGACTATATTACATGGATTTATTGTGATAGTGTAGACTATATTACATGGATTTATTGTGATGGTGTAGGTAGACTATATTACATGGATTTATTGTGATGGTGTAGACTATATTACATGGATTTATTGTGATGGTGTAGACTACATTACATGGATTTATTGTGATGGTGTAGACAATATTACATGGATTTATTGTGATGGTGTAGACTATATTACATGGATTTATTGTGATGGTGTAGACTATATTACATGGATTTATTGTGATGGTGGAGACTATATTACATGGATTTATTGTGATGGTGTAGACTATATTACATGGATGTATTGTGATGGTGTAGACTATATTACATGGATTTATTGTGATGGTGTAGGTAGACTATATTACATGGATTCATTGTGATGGTGTAGACTATATTACATGGATTTATTGTGATGGTGTAGACTATATTACATGGATGTATTGTGATGGTGTAGACTATATTACATGGATGTATTGTGATGGTGTAGGTAGGCTATATTACATGGATTTATTGTGATGGTGTAGACTATATTACATGGATGTATTGTGATGGTGTAGGTAGGCTATATTACATGGATTTATTGTGATGGTGTAGACTATATTACATGGATGTATTGTGAAGGTGTAGACTATATTACATGGATTTATTGTGATGTTGTAGACTATATTACATGGATTTATTGTGATGGTGTAGGTAGACTATATTACATGGATTTATTGTGATGGTGTAGGCTATATTACATGGATTTATTGTGATGGTGTAGGTAGACTATATTACATGGATTTATTGTGATGGTGTGGGTAGACTATATTACATGGATTTATTGTGATGGTGTAGGTAGACTATATTACATGGATTTATTGTGATGGTGTAGACTATATTACATGGATTTATTGTGATGGTGTAGGTAGACTATATTACATGGATGTATTGTGATGGTGTAGGTAGACTATATTACATGGATTTATTGTGATGTTGTAGGCTATATTGCATGGATTTATTGTGATGGTGTAGACTATATTACATGGATTTATTGTGATGGTGTAGGTAGACTATATTACATGGATGTATTGTGATGGTGTAGGTAGACTATATTACATGGATTTATTGTGATGGTGTAGACTATATTACATGGATTTATTGTGATGGTGTAGACTATATTACATGGATTTATTGTGATGGTGTAGACTATATTACATGGATTTATTGTGATGGTGTAGGTAGACTATATTACATGGATGTATTGTGATGGTGTAGGTAGACTATATTACATGGATTTATTGTGATGGTGTAGGCTATATTGCATGGATTTATTGTGATGGTGTAGACTATATTACATGGATTTATTGTGATGGTGTAGGTAGACTATATTACATGGATTTATTGTGATGGTGTAGGCTATATTACATGGATTTATTGTGATGGTGTAGACTATATTACATGGATTTATTGTGATGGTGTAGGTAGACTATATTACATGGATGTATTGTGATGGTGTAGGTAGACTATATTACATGGATTTATTGTGATGGTGTAGACTATATTACATGGATTTATTGTGATGGTGTAGACTATATTACATGGATTTATTGTGATGGTGTAGACAATATTACATGGATTTATTGTGATGGTGTAGGTAGGCAATATTACATGGATTTATTGTGATGGTGTTGACTATATTACATGGATTTATTGTGATGGTGTAGAATATATTACATGGATTTATTGTGATGGTGTAGGTAGACTATATTACATGGATTTATTGTGATGGTGTAGACTATATTACATGGATTTATTGTGATGGTGTAGACTATATTACATGGATTTATTGTGATGCTGTAGACTATATTACATGGATTTATTGTGATGGTGTAGGTAGACTATATTACATGGATTTATTGTGATGGTGTAGACTATATTACATGGATTTATTGTGATGGTGTAGGTAGACTATATTACATGGATTTATTGTGATAGTGTAGACTATATTACATGGATTTATTGTGATGGTGTAGGTAGACTATATTACATGGATTTATTGTGATGGTGTAGACTATATTACATGGATTTATTGTGATGGTGTAGACTACATTACATGGATTTATTGTGATGGTGTAGACAATATTACATGGATTTATTGTGATGGTGGAGACTATATTACATGGATTTATTGTGATGGTGTAGACTATATTACACGGATTTATTGTGATGGAGTAGGTAAACTATATTACATGGATTTATTGTGATGGTGTAGGTAGACTATATTACATGGATTCATTGTGATGGTGTAGACTATATTACATGGATTTATTGTGATGGTGTAGACTATATTACATGGATGTATTGTGATGGTGTAGACTATATTACATGGATGTATTGTGATGGTGTAGGTAGGCTATATTACATGGATTTATTGTGATGGTGTAGACTATATTACATGGATGTATTGTGAAGGTGTAGACTATATTACATGGATTTATTGTGATGGTGTAGACTATATTACATGGATTTATTGTGATGGTGTAGGTAGACTATATTACATGGATTTATTGTGATGGTGTAGGCTATATTACATGGATTTATTGTGATGGTGTAGGTAGACTATATTACATGGATTTATTGTGATGGTGTAGACTATATTACATGGATTTATTGTGATGGTGTAGACTATATTACATGGATTTATTGCGATGGTGTAGACTATATTACATGGATTTATTGTGATGGTGTAGGTAGACAATATTACATGGATTTATTGTGATGGTGTATGCTATATTACATGGATTTATTGTGATGGTGTAGGTAGACTATATTACATGGATTTATTGTGATGGTGTAGGCTATATTACATGGATTTATTGTGATGGTGTAGGTAGACTATATTACATGGATGTATTGTGATGGTGTAGACTATATTACATGGATTTATTGTGATGGTGTGGGTAGACTATATTACATGGATTTATTGTGATGGTGTAGGTAGACTATATTACATGGATTTATTGTGATGGTGTGGGTAGACTATATTACATGGATTTATTGTGATGGTGTGGGTAGACTATATTACAAGGATTTATTGTGATGGTGTAGACTATATTACATGGATTTATTGTGATGGTGTGGGTAGACTATATTACATGGATTTATTGTGATGGTGTGGGTAGACTATATTACATGGATTTATTGTGATGGTGTGGGTAGACTATATTACATGGATTTATTGTGATGGTGTAGACTATATTACATGGATTTATTGTGATGGTGTGGGTAGACTATATTACATGGATTTATTGTGATGGTGTAGGTAGACTATATTACATGGATTTATTGTGATGGTGTGGGTAGACTATATTACATGGATTTATTGTGATGGTGTAGACTATATTACATGGATTTATTGTGATGGTGTAGACTATATCACATGGATTTATTGTGATGGTGTAGGTAGACTATATTACATGGATTCATTGTGATGGTGTAGGTAGACTATATTACATGGATTTATTGTGATGGTGGAGACTATATTACATGGATTTATTGTGATGGTGTAGACTATATTACATGGATTTATTGTGATGGTGTAGGCTATATTACATGGATTTATTGTGATGGTGTAGGTAGACTATATTACATGGATTTATTGTGATGGTGTAGACTATATTACATGGATTTATTGTGATGGTGTGGGTAGACTATATTACATGGATTTATTGTGATGGTGTAGACTATATTACATGGATTTATTGTGATGGTGTGGGTAGACTATATTACATGGATTTATTGTGATGGTGTAGGTAGACTATATTACATGGATTTATTGTGATGGTGTGGGTAGACTATAATACATGGATTTATTGTGATGGTGTAGGTAGACTATATTACGTGGATTTATTGTGATGGTGTAGACTATATTACATGGATTTATTGTGATGGTGTAGGTAGACTATATTACATGGATTTATTGTGATGGTGTAGACTATATTACATGGATTTATTGTGATGGTGTAGGTAGACTATATTACATGGATTTATTGTGATGGTGTAGGCTATATTACATGGATTTATTGTGATGGTGTGGGTAGGCTATATTACATGGATTTATTGTGATGGTGTAGACTATATTACATGCATTTATTGTGATGGTGTAGACTATATTACATGGATTTATTGTGATGGTGTAGACTATATTACATGGATTTGGAAGACAGCATCACTGGCTTGTAGTCTGTGTGTGGAAGCCAGGAGAAGCTAAATGTCTTCATGTTAATTAACGGTCAATTACCGGGAGACAGACAGTTATTTGTTTGACAATCACCGGCTGACGAAATGTCGAGACCGTCACAGCTCTAGATGACTCACCGACACACACACACACACACACACACACACACACACACACAAACACACAGACATTATTTCATATTGATTAAGAAGGATGCTGGTTTGGTTGACATTTCGTCAGCCGGTGAAGCCGGTGTGTGTGTGTGTGTGTGTGTGTGTGTGTGTGTGTTTGTGTGTGTGTGTGTGTGTGTGTGTGTGTGAACCAGTCTGTTTATTGACCAAGTCTCAAAGCTAAGTACCGGTCATTAATCAGCCTCCGCTCAACGTGCTGAATACACCATCACACCCTATTCCCTAGTTGGTGCACTACATTTCACACTCACACCCTATTCCCTAGTTGGTGCACTACGTTTCACACTCACACCCTATTCCCTAGTTGGTGCACTACATTTCACACGCACACCCTATTCCCTAGTTGGTGCACTACATTACACACTCACACCCTATTCCCTAGATGGTGCATTACATTTCACACTCACACCCTATTCCCTAGTTGGTGCACTACATTTCACACTCACACCCTATTCCCTAGTTGGTGCACTACATTTCACACTCACACCCTATTCCCTAGTTGGTGCACTACATTTCAAACTCCCACCCTACCGCATTTGACCAGTGCCCATAGGAAAGTAGTGCACTATATAGGGAATAGGAGGCCATTTTGGACAGAGTCATTTACCGCCCAAACGAACAGACGAACAACTTGAGTCCATATCAAACAGATACTCTGAGATGTGAGGATAAGCTCTTGAGCCTCCGCCCTCCGATCTTTTGTTGAAGAAGAGATAGAGGGAGAGAGAAGGAGATGGGCAGAGAGAGATTCAGGGAGAGAAGGGCAGAGAGAGAGAGAGAGAGAGACAAAGAGAGATGGGCAGAGAGAGAGAGAGATGGGCAGAGACAGAGAGAGAGACAGAGAGAGATGGCAGAGAGAGAGAGAGAGACAGAGAGAGAGAGAGAGAGAGACAGAGAGAGAGAGAGACAGAGAGAGAGAGAGAGAGAGAGATGGGCAGAGAGAGAGAGAGAGATGGGCAGAGAGAGAGAGACAGAGAGAGAGAGAGAGAGAGAGAGACAGAGAGAGGGAGATGGGCAGAGAGAGAGAGAGAAAGGGAGATGTGTAGAGAGAGAGAGAGAGATGGGCAGAGAGAGAGAAAGAGGGAGATGGGCAGGGAGAGAGACAAATCCAATTTTGATAAACTTCCATATCTACTGGGTGAAATACCACAGTGTGACATCACAGCAGCAAGTTTTGTGACCTGTTGCCACAAGAAAAGGGCAACCATTGAAGAACAAACACCATTGTAAACACAACCCATATTTATGCTTATTTATTTGCCTTTTGTACATTAACCGTTTGCACATCATTACAACACTGTATATGGACATAATATGACATTTGTAATGTCTTTATTCTTTTGAAACTTCTGTATGTTAAATGTTAACTGTTCATTTTTATTTGTATATTATCTACCTCACTTGCTTTGGCAAAGTTAACACATGTTTCCCACGCTAATAAAACCCCTTGAATTGAATTCAATTCAATTGAATTGATATATAGAGAGAGGAGTGAAAAAGAGAGAGAAGGGCAGAGAGAGAGAGAGGGAGGGAGGGAGAGAGAGAGAGAGACAGAGAAGGACAGAGATATAGAGAGACAGTGAGAGACAGAGAGAGAGAGAGACAGAGAGAGAGAGAGAGAGAGACAGAGAGAGAGAGAGAGAGTCAGAAGGGCAGAGAGAGAGAGAGAGTCAGAAGGGCAGAGAGAGGGGGGAAGAGAGAGAGAGAGCTCTCTGTCTGTCACATCAAGGCTCTTCTGCATGCAGGTCTTCCCTATAATTTGATTTTGATTCCTAGCTGTGTGTGTGTGTGTGTGTGTGTGTGTGTGTGTGTGTGTGTGTGTGTGTGTGTGTGTGTGTGTGTGTGTGTGTGTGTGAGAGAGAGAGAGAGAGACATACAGACAGACAGTGCCAAGGGTTTGTCTGGTCATAAAGCCCTCCGACCCTCAAGGCCACGCTTCTGTCGGCCTAATTGAACCTCTAGTGACTGATCTGTTTGTGTGTGTCGGTGAGTGATCTCCTTTATTACCTCTCTCCCTCGTTCCTCCTTTCCTCCTCACTTCTGGAATTAAAGAAGCGGAGAGATGAAATCAAACTGTTCTGTTTGTCACAAAGTAAGTTACCACTACTGGGACGACAGGATGTGAGTGGTCTGTAATCAGGTGTAGACCCACTGTCTCTACTGATTGTCTCTCCTATCTGTCTCTACTCACTGTCTCTCTTGACTGTCTCTACTATCTGTCTCTACTGATTGTCTGTCCTATCTGTCTCTACTCACCGTCTCTCTTGACTGTCTCCCCTATCTGTCTCTACTGATTGTCTTTCCTATCTGTCTCTACTCACTGTCTCTCCTATCTACCCCTTTCTCTACTCTCTCGGTCAATAAAGCATTTACAAATACGGAAGCAAATTTAATTTAATTTCAAATCATTTTTATTTATTTAGCCAGGAGAGTCTACTCAGTAACAATGTTGACTGTTATCCAGGAAGTCCTGTTTTTTCATAGAACCAATAGAAACCTACGCGGCACACAACGCGTTTTGTCTTGCCCATTCACCCTCTGAATGCAACACACACAAGCCATGTCTCAGCTGTCATCTTTAACCTGTCTCCTCCCCTTCATCTACATGTCTCCTCCCCTTCATCTACATGTCTCCTCCCCTTCATCTACATGTCTCCTCCCCTTCATCTACATGTCTCCTCCCCTTCATCTACACTGATTGAAGTGGATTTAACAGCTGACATCAATAAGGGATCATAGCTTTCATCCGGATTCCCCTGGTCAGTCTGTGGTCATGGACAAAAAAGCAGGTGTTCTTAATGTTTTGTCTAGTCAGTGTTTTATGTGCAGCTGTTTCTTCACCACTGATGGAAAGTCATGTAAATCAATGCCGAACAGCAGGGGTCCAAGCACACTCCTCTGTGGGACTCACTTCACCACAGGTACCTGGGCAGACTCCGCTGTGGGACTCCCTTAACCACAGGTACCTGGGCTGACTCCTCTGTGGGACTCACTTCACCACAGGTACCTGGGCTGACTCCTCTGTGGGACTCACTTCACCACAGGTACCTGGGCACACTCCTTTGTGGGACTCCCTTCACCACAGGTACCTGGGCACACTCCTCTGTGGGACTCCCTTCACCACAGGTACTTGGGCACACTCCTCTGTGGGACTCCCTTCACCACAGGTACCTGGGCACACTCCTCTGTGGGACTCCCTTCACCACAGGTACCTGGGCTGACTGCCTTGTGGGACTCCCTTCACCACAGGTACCTGGGCTGACTCCGTTGTGGGACTCCCTTCACCACAGGTACCTGGGCACACTCCTCTGTGGGACTCCCTTCACCACAGGTACCTGGGCTGACTGCCTTGTGGGACTCCCTTCACCACAGGTACCTGGGCTGACTCCGTTGTGGGACTCCCTTCACCACAGGTACCTGGGCTGACTCCGTTGTGGGACTCTCTTCACCACAGGTACCTGGGCTGACTCCTTTGTGGGACTCCCTTCACCACAGGTACCTGGGCACACTCCTCTGTGGGACTCCCTTCACCACAGGTACCTGGGCTGACTCCTCTGTGGGACTCCCTTCACCACAGGTACCTGGGCACACTCCTCTGTGGGACTCCCTTCACCACAGGTACCTGGGCTGACTCCTCTGTGGGACTCCCTTCACCACAGGTACCTGGGCTGACTCCTCTGTGGGACTCCCTTCACCACTCGTACCTGGGCACACTCCTCTGTGGGACTCCCTTCACCACAGGTACCTGGGCCGACTGCGTTGTGGGACTCCCTTCACCACAGGTACCTCGGCTGACTCCTCTGTGGGACTCCCTTCACCACAGGTACCTGGGCTGACTCCTCTGTGGGACTCCCTTCACCACAGGTACCTGGGCTGACTCCGTTGTGGGACTCCCTTCACCACAGGTACCTGGGCACACTCCTCTGTGGGACTCCCTTCACCACAGGTACCTGGGCACACTCCTCTGTGGGACTCCCTTCACCACAGGTACCTGGGCACACTCCTCTGTGGGACTCCCTTCACCACAGGTACCTGGGCACACTCCTCTGTGGGACTCCCTTCACCACAGGTACCTGGGCCGACTGCGTTGCGGGACTCCCTTCACCACAGGTACCTGGGCACACACCTCTGTGGGACTCCCTTCACCACAGGTACCTGGGTACACTCCTCTGTGGGACTCTCTTCACCACAGGTACCTGGGCACACTCCTCTGTGGGACTCCCTTCACCACAGGTACCTGGGCACACTCCTCTGTGGGACTCCCTTCACCACAGGTACCTGGGCTGACTCCTCTGTGGGACTCCCTTCACCACAGGTACCTGGGCACACTCCTCTGTGGGACTCCCTTCACCACAGGTACCTGGGCTGACTCCTCTGTGGGACTCCCTTCACCACAGGTACCTGGGCACACTCCTCTGTGGGACTCCCTTCACCACAGGTACCTGGGCACACTCCTCTGTGGGACTCCCTTCACCACAGGTACCTGGGCACACTCCTCTGTGGGACTCCCTTCACCACTGGTACCTGGGCACACTCCTCTGTGGGACTCCCTTCACCACAGGTACCTGGGCCGACTGCGTTGTGCGACTCCCTTCACCACAGGTACCTGGGCTGACTCCTCTGTGGGACTCCCTTCACCACAGGTACCTGGGCTGACTCCTCTGTGGGACTCCCTTCACCACAGGTACCTGGGCTGACTCCGCTGTGGGGCTCCCTTCACCACAGGTACCTGGGCTGACTCCTTTGTGGGACTCCCTTCACCACAGGTACCTGGGCTGACTCCGTTGTGGGACTCTCTTCACCACAGGTACCTGGGCTGACTCCGTTGTGGGACTCCCTTCACCACAGGTACCTGGGCCGACTGCGTTGTGGGACTCCCTTCACCACAGGTACCTGGGCTGACTCCTTTGTGGGACTCCCTTCACCACAGGTACCTGGGCCGACTGCGTTGTGCGACTCCTTTCACCACAGGTACCTGGGCTGACTCCTCTGTGGGACTCCCTTCACCACTCGTACCTGGGCACACTCC
>NC_092156.1:74753754-74796254 GCF_045791955.1 Oncorhynchus clarkii lewisi | reverse complement strand
GGGCACCGGACATTGATCTTCCCGTTGACTTTTTAAGTATTTTTGGGCTATAATGGGAGAGGATTGGCTAGCAGTAGTTAACGATAGTTTGACCGGAGGGTTACTACCGATAAGCTGCAGAATGGCTGTCCTCACCTTACTGCCAACAAAGGGTGACCCTGTGGAGGTGAAGAACTGGAGGCCGGTGGCCTTAATGTGCACTGATTATAAGATGCTGTCCAAGGCTTTGTCCACCAGGCTGAGGGAGGTGATGGGGCAAATCACACGGACCTACTGTGTTCCTGACAGGCAGAGAGGGGATAACATTTCCCTGATTCTGGATGTTCTGGGCGTCTCTAGGGCTGTTGGGTTGAATGCTGGTCTAACTTCAATTGATCAGGAAAAGGCATTTGACCGAGTTGAACATCAATACCTCTATGGGGCCACTTTGGAGGCTTTTGGTTTCAGCTCTGGTTTTACTACCATGATCAGGGTGATATATGGTGACATTAAAAGAGGATTAAAAGTTAACGGTGGCTTGAGTGCTCCTTTTTAAAGTGTGTAGAGGAACTAGACAGGGGTGTTCGTTGTCTGTAATGTTGTTTGCCATCGTTATAGAGCCACTACTAAATAGCATTAGAAGTCGCATTGAAGGGGTGAACCTTTCAGAGGATATTCCTCCTATGTGTCTCTCAGCATATGCTGATGATGTAGTTATTTTGGTGAAAAATCAAGTGGAGGTGGATGGTTTGAGTCTCATGGTTGATTGGTTTAAGGGAATATCCTCTGCAAAAGGAAAATTGGGAAAAAAGTTGTGCTTTACAGATTGGGAAATGGTTTGGAGGGACCATGGCTTTGCCAGGGGTGGGGGGGGGGGGGGGGGGGGTGGAATGGTGGAAGGGAGGGTTTGCGTATCTTGGAGTGTAGCTGGGGGATGAGGGGCCAATGGAAATACATTGTATTGGGTGGTTGATGTGGTGGAAGGGAGGATGAGGAGACAATGGAAATACATTGTATTGGGTGGTTGATATGGTGGAAGGGAGGATGAGGAGACAATGGAAATACATTGTATTGGGTGGTTGATGTGGTGGAAGGGAGGATGAGGGGCCAATGGAAATACGTTGTATTGGGTGGTTGATGTGGTGGAAGGGAGGATGAGGGGCCAATGGAAATACATTGTATTGGGTGGTTGATATGGTGGAAGGGAGGATGAGGAGCCAATGGAAATACATTGGGGATGGCTGTTATATCGTATGTCATACAGGAGGCTCACTGTTGTTAATAATGTGGTTGTCTCTGCACTGTGGCATCGGGTATAATGTTTAGAGTCACCGTCTGGCCTTTTGGCCAAGTTACAGGCAATTATTGTAGATTTTTGGGGGGGATAAAAATCATTTGGGTTCCACAAAGTGTTTTGTATTGGTCAAAAGCGGAGGGGGGGGGGGCAAGGTATTGTACATCTGGCTAGTAGGGCTGCTGCTTTCCTGTTCCAGTTTATTCAAAGGTTGCTTTATGGACTGGGAAATGTGGTGTGGAGAGGGGTGGCAGGTCTGGTTTTACAGAAGGAAAGGGGATTTGAGTACACCCACTATCCCAGAGTCAGACAGACTAGGGATTACACCCACTATCCTAGAGTCAGACAGACTAGGGACTACACCCACTATCCCAGAGTCAGACAGACTAGGGATTACACCCACTATCCCAGAGTCAGACAGACTAGGGATTACACCCACTATCTCAGAGTCAGACAGACTAGGGATTACACCCACTATCTCAGAGTCAGACAGACTAGGGATTACACCCACTATCCCAGAGTCAGACAGACTAGGGATTACACCCACTATCTCAGAGTCAGACAGACTAGGGATTAGGGATTACACCCAATATCTCAGAGTCAGACAGACTAGGGATTACACCCACTATCCCAGAGTCAGACAGACTAGGGATTAGACCCAATATTCCAGAGTCAGACAGACTAGGGATTAGACCCACTATCCCAGAGTCAGACAGACTAGGGGTTACACCCTGGAAGTCGTGGGTTTGGATGAGGTGAATGGGGAGGAGTTATATAGGGTTTTATCAAGGTTTTTTATAAAGATACATTGAAAAAATAGAAAAGACACTCCTTGGAGGGTAAAACTGGACCTTGATGACAAGGTAAAGCCAGCATGGAGAGCACTGTACAGGGGACTGGTGATATGTAATGGAGGGTGTTGATGGGGACTGGTGATATGTAATGGAGGGTGTTGATGACAAGGTAAAGCCAGCATGGAGAGCACTGTACAGGGGACTGGTGATATGTAATGGGGGGTGTTGATGGGGACTGGTGATATGTAATGGGGGGTGTTGATGGGGACTGGTGATATGTAATGGGGGGTGTTGATGGGGACTGGTGATATGTAATGGGGGGTGTTGATGGGGACTGGTGATATGTAATGAGGGGTGTTGATGGGGACTGGTGATATGTAATGAGGGGTGTTGATGGGGACTGGTGATATGTAATGGAGGGTGTTGATGGGGACTGGTGATATGTAATGGAGGGTGTTGATGGGGACTGGTGATATGTAATGGGGGGTGTTGATGGGGACTGGTGATATGTAATGGAGGGTGTTGATGGGGACTGGTGATATGTAATGAGGGGTGTTGATGGGGACTGGTGATATGTAATGGGGGGTGTTGATGGGGACTGGTGATATGTAATGGGGGGTGTTGATGGGGACTGGTGATATGTAATGAGGGGTGTTGATGGGGACTGGTGATATGTAATGGAGGGTATTGATGGGGACTGGTGATATGTAATGGGGGGTGTTGATGGGGACTGGTGATATGTAATGGAGGGTGTTGATGGGGACTGGTGATATGTAATGGAGGGTGTTGATGGGGACTGGTGATATGTAATGAGGGGTGTTGATGGGGACTGGTGATATGTAATGAGGGGTGTTGATGGGGACTGGTGATATGTAATGGAGGGTATTGATGGGGACTGGTGATATGTAATGAGGGGTGTTGATGGGGACTGGTGATATGTAATGGAGGGTATTGATGGGGACTGGTGATATGTAATGAGGGGTGTTGATGGGGACTGGTGATATGTAATGGGGGGTGTTGATGGGGACTGGTGATATGTAATGAGGGGTGTTGATGGGGACTGGTGATATGTAATGGAGGGTGTTGATGGGGACTGGTGATATGTAATGAGGGGTGTTGATGGGGACTGGTGATATGTAATGAGGGGTGTTGATGGGGACTGGTGATATGTAATGGAGGGTATTGATGGGGACTGGTGATATGTAATGAGGGGTGTTGATGGGGACTGGTGATATGTAATGGGGGGTGTTGATGGGGACTGGTGATATGTAATGAGGGGTGTTGATGGGGACTGGTGATATGTAATGGAGGGTGTTGATGGGGACTGGTGATATGTAATGGAGGGTGTTGATGGGGACTGGTGATATGTAATGAGGGGTGTTGATGGGGACTGGTGATATGTAATGGAGGGTATTGATGGGGACTGGTGATATGTAATGGGGGGTGTTGATGGGGACTGGTGATATGTAATGGAGGGTGTTGATGGGGACTGGTGATATGTAATGGAGGGTGTTGATGGGGACTGGTGATATGTAATGAGGGGTGTTGATGGGGACTGGTGATATGTAATGAGGGGTGTTGATGGGGACTGGTGATATGTAATGGAGGGTATTGATGGGGACTGGTGATATGTAATGAGGGGTGTTGATGGGGACTGGTGATATGTAATGGAGGGTATTGATGGGGACTGGTGATATGTAATGAGGGGTGTTGATGGGGACTGGTGATATGTAATGGGGGGTGTTGATGGGGACTGGTGATATGTAATGAGGGGTGTTGATGGGGACTGGTGATATGTAATGGAGGGTGTTGATGGGGACTGGTGATATGTAATGAGGGGTGTTGATGGGGACTGGTGATATGTAATGAGGGGTGTTGATGGGGACTGGTGATATGTAATGGAGGGTATTGATGGGGACTGGTGATATGTAATGAGGGGTGTTGATGGGGACTGGTGATATGTAATGGGGGGTGTTGATGGGGACTGGTGATATGTAATGAGGGGTGTTGATGGGGACTGGTGATATGTAATGGAGGGTGTTGATGGGGACTGGTGATATGTAATGGAGGGTGTTGATGGGGACTGGTGATATGTAATGGGGGGTGTTGATGGGGACTGGTGATATGTAATGAGGGGTGTTGATGGGGACTGGTGATATGTAATGGGGGGTGTTGATGGGGACTGGTGATATGTAATGGGGGGTGTTGATGGGGACTGGTGATATGTAATGGAGGGTATTGATGGGGACTGGTGATATGTAATGGAGGGGTGTTGATGGGGACTGGTGATATGTGATGGGGGGTGTTGATGGGGACTGGTGATATGTAATGGGGGGTGTTGATGGGGACTGGTGATATGTAATGAGGGGTGTTGATGGGGACTGGTGATATGTAATGGAGGGTATTGATGGGGACTGGTGATATGTAATGGAGGGGTGTTGATGGGGACTGGTGATATGTAATGGGGGGTGTTGATGGGGACTGGTGATATGTAATGGGGGGTGTTGATGGGGACTGGTGATATGTAATGGGGGGTGTTGATGGGGACTGGTGATATGTAATGGAGGGTATTGATGGGGACTGGTGATATGTAATGGAGGGGTGTTGATGGGGACTGGTGATATGTAATGGGGGGTATTGATGGGGACTGGTGATATGTAATGAGGGGTATTGATGGGGACTGGTGATATGTAATGAGGGGTGATACATGGCATCATTGCATTTAGTGCTTTTGTTTCTGTCATTAACTCAGATGATGGAGATGGATGTTCTTTATGTAACATAAGAGAAACAATGTTTCACTGTTTTTAAGGAGTGTGAGAGGATAAAGCCTATCCCTGAGATATTAGAGTCTTTGTTTACAGCTGTCGGGGAGATTTTCACTGTTTTAAGGAGTGTGAGAGGATAAAGCCTATCCCTGAGATATTAGAGTCTTTGTTTACAGCTGTCGGGGAGATTTTCACTGTTTTAAGGAGTGTGAGAGGATAAAGCCTCTCTTTGAGATACTAGAGTCTTTGTTTACAGCTGTCGGGGAGATTTTCACTGTTTTAAGGAGTGTGAGAGGATAAAGCCTCTCCTTGAGATACTAGAGTCTTTGTTTACAGCTGTTGGGGAGATTTTCACTGTTTTAAGGAGTGTGAGAGGATAAAGCCTCTCCTTGAGATATTAGAGTCTTTGTTTACAGCTGTTGGAGAGATCTTCAATAACACTGTTGTTATTTTGGGGGTTTCACTATTGTAGGCAACAGAAAAGAAAATGTCAACAGTTAAATTTTATTTTGGGAGAAGTTAAAGATGTAAGACACGATAGACACAAGGTATGGTAAGGAAGTAAGATCTGTTTTTAAAGGATTAGTTAAAGAGAGAATAAAACTGGATTTTGAGTTCTTCTCGGCTGTGAAATATCTCCATTGTTTGAGGAGAAGTTGATTTATGAAGGAGCGGTTTGTTTTGTGGAGGAGGGAATTTGTTTTTTTGTTGATGAGAAAACTGGAACGTAAATGATTTATTCATTTTTATTTATTGATTTGTGTCTTTTATGTTTATTTAAGAATGACACATTTTTGTGTTAATATTTGAGTATAAAATAAAGGTTTAATACTCAAACTCTCTCTGTCTCCTCTTCCCTCTCTGTCTCTCTCTCTCTCGCTCTCTCTCTGTCTCCTCTTCCCTCTCTGTCTCCCTCTCTCTTCTCTCTCTCTCTCTTTCTCTCTCTCCCCATCTCTCTCTCTGTCTCTCTCTCTCTCTGTCTCTATCTCTCTCTCTGTCTCAATCTCTCTGTCTCTCTCTCTCTCTCTCTCTCTCTCTCTCTCTCTCTCTCTCTCTCTCTCTCTCTGCTCTCTCTCTCTCTCTGTCTCTCTCTCTCTCTGTCTTTCTCTCTCTCTCTGTCTCTCTCTCTCTCTCTCTCTGTCTCTCTCTCTGTCTCTCTCAGTCTCTCTCTCTCTCTGTCTCTCTCTCTGTCTCTCTGTCTCTGTCTCTCTCTCTCTCTCTCTCTCTCTGTTGTGATTTCAGTCATAATTGGTTGCCATCTGTGTCTGTTTGAGTGATGGGCCAGACTAATAAAACACCCACAGGGGCTCTGAAGTCTCCATCCATCCACCCACACACACCACACACACACACCACACACACACACACACACCACACACACACACCACACACACACACACACACACACACACACACACACACACACACACACACACACACACACACACACACACACACACACACACACACACACACACACACACAGTGAGATCGGCTGGCGCTGTTGTTTTTTCCACGTCTGACCCCTGACCTTGCCCTCACTGTCTCTCTCTACCCTGGTTGATCGCTCCTCTCTCTACCCTGGTTGATACCTCCTCTCTCTCTCCTGGTTGATATCTCCTCTCTCCCCTGGTTGATATCTCCTCTCTCTCCCCTGGTTGATATCTCCTCTCTCCCCTGGTTGATATCTCCTCTCTACCCTGGTTGATACCTCCTCTCTCTCCCCTGGTTGATACCTCCTCTCTCCCCTGGTTGATATCTCCTCTCTCTCCCCTGGTTGATATCTCCTCTCTCCCCTGGTTGATATCTCCTCTCTCTCCCCTGGTTGATATCTCCTCTCTCTCCCCTGGTTAATAGCTCCTCTCTCTACCCTGGTTGATACCTCCTCTCTCTCCCCTGGTTAATATCTCCTCTCTCCCCTGGTTAATATCTCCTCTCTCCCCTGGTTAATATCTCCTCTCTCCCCTGGTTAATAGCTCCTCTCTCCCCTGGTTAATATCTCCTGGTTCGTTAACAAATTGAAGGAGAAGACTAAAGGACTGAGAGATGGTTTAACGGCTTTACAACCAGGGTCTCAAACATAGAAAAATAATCAATAGAAAGGGTTTGCCAGTCCACCCATTATATACCATTATATACCATTATATACCATTATACACCATTATACACCATTATATACCATTATATACCATTATATACCATTCTATACGATTATATACCATTCTATACGATTATATACCATTATATACGATTATATACCATTATATACGATTATAAACCATTATATACGATTATATACGATTATATACCATTATATACGATTATATACCATTATATACCATTATACACCATTATATACCATTATATACCATTATATACCATTATATACCATTATAAACCATGATATACCATTATATACCATTATATACCATTATATACGATTATAAACCATGATATACCATTATATACCATTATATACCATTATATACGATTATAAACCATGATATACCATTATATACCATTATATACCATTTAATCTGTTGAAGACAGTAGAAATGTTTTACTGGTCAGGATATCTGTTGAAGACGACGCCAGTAGAAATGTTTTACTGGTCAGGATATCTGTTGAAGACGACGCCAGTAGAAATGTTTTACTGGTCAGGATATCTGTTGAAGACAGTAGAAATGTTTTACTGGTCAGGATATCTGTTGAAGACGACGCCAGTAGAAATGTTTTACTGGTCAGGATATCTGTTGAAGACGACGCCAGTAGAAATGTTTTACTGGTCAGGATATCTGTTGAAGACGACGCCAGTAGAAATGTTTTACTGGTCAGGATATCTGTTGAAGACGACGCCAGTAGAAGTGTTTTACTGGTCAGGATATCTGTTGAAGACGACGCCAGTAGAAATGTTTTACTGGTCAGGATATCTGTTGAAGACGACGCCAGTAGAAATGTTTTACTGGTCAGGATATCTGTTGAAGACAGTAGAAATGTCTTACTGGTCAGGATATCTGTTGAAGACAGTAGAAATGTTTTACTGGTCAGGATATCTGTTGAAGACGACGCCAGTAGAAATCCTGACCAGTAAAAATAATATCTGTTGAAGACGACGCCAGTAGAAATCCTGACCAGTAAAAATAATATCTGTTGAAGACGACGCCAGTAGAAATCCTGACCAGTAAAAATAATATCTGTTGAAGAGGACGCCAGTAGAAATCCTGACCAGTAAAAATAATATCTGTTGAAGAGGAACAGAAGGAGGAGAAGAAAAAAAAAAATCCTCTCGTTTTGATAGACGGCCGGGGTTACCACGGAAACCCTCTCTCCTTCTGTTACTCGCCAGCTGGTCGTTGTCAAGGTGCTGTCAAGACGTTGTCAAGGTGCTGCGGATTTTAAAAAAATAAATAAAAATCTCACTACTGTATTTTTGGCTTAATATTCTCTGTTAGAAAGCAGAGGCACGGTGGAAATCTGCTAACGTGTTCATTCGATGACCAGGTTGAACAGGACTTGTAAATGATGTTAAAGGTTTAATCTGTGATGTCTCCCCCCCCCCCCCCCCCTTCACTCCAATTTACACCAAACCAAATGACCAAAGCTGTCGTTTTCATATATATATATATATATATATATATTTTTTTTAAATTGAGTATCGGGCCATTTTAAAGTTTCCATTGTAGCTTTACCCAAAAGATTGAGGAAAGATTCTCCTTTGGGTTATAGACTCGCTTGGCATCGTGTTGTGGTTCGTCATATCTTGCTTCAGTTGTTGACCCTGTGTTCTGGTTGGCTGTTGTTGTTGTTGTTGTTGTTGTTGTTGTTGATGATGACGACATCTTGCGTCTTAATGCAATTTGTGCTGTTGTTATTTTGGTTCTGATTCAGAAAGTACAGAATGTACTTTTGAGAGGGTGAATCACTGGGCTACATCTGTCACACACACACACACACACACACACACACACACACACACACACACACACACACACACACACACACACACACACACACACACACACACACACACAGAAACTCACAGACACACTCACAGACACACTCACAGGCACACTCACAGGCACACTCACCGACACACTCACAGACACACACACACACACACAGAAACACACAGACACACTCACAGACACACTCACACACACACACAGACACAGACACAGACACAGACACAGACACAGAAACAATCACAGACACAATCACACACACACACACACACACACACACACACACACACACACACATGCAGGCACAAACACAGAGACAGTCACAGGCGTCCACCCTAGTGAATGTGTGGGTCAGCTTTTTTGTTGACCTGCAAACACCTGCAATTGCTAATGACCCCTCCTCAACCGACCGACTCTGTGTGATGGAGTGAAAAGGCCCGGCACACAAGCCCTAAAAACTCAACTGTAACAGGTCCTTATTTTCTCTCTACAAACGTTTTATTGACCAATGACTGTTTCTTTAACATCATTCATTTAGCTTACTGAATATTTAGGCCTGTTGATGATTGATTTATATATGATTTATATATACAACAAATTGACACCATTGTGCTTTGTGAGAAAGAAAAAAAAAGTCTCACAATAAATCACATCATGCTTCTGTGAAAATACACAGTACAGTTAGACATTCTAGAGTCTAGAACATAAAGTCTAGAACATAAAGTCTAGAACAGAAAGTCTCCACTGTCCAGTTATGAGGCTAGAATGTCCTTCGTCTTCCTGTCTTCAGCAGCACTAACAGAACAGTGTCCACTCTTCCTGTCTTCAGCAGCACTAACAGAACAGCGTCCACTCTTCCTGTCTTCAGCAGCACTAACAGAACAGCGTCCACTCTTCCTGTCTTCAGCAGCACTAACAGAACAGCGTCCACTCTTCCTGTCTTCAGCAGCACTAACAGAACAGCGTCCACTCCTTCCTGTCTTCAGCAGCACTAACAGAACAGCGTCCACTCTTCCTGTCTTCAGCAGCACTAACAGAACAGCGTCCACTCTTCCTGTCTTCAGCAACACTAACAGAACAGCATTCCATTCCTTCCTGTCTTCAGCAGCACTAACAGAACAGCGTCCACTCCTTCCTGTCTTCAGCAGCACTAACAGAACAGCGTCCATTCCTTCCTGTCTTCAGCAGCACTAACAGAACAGTGTCCACTCTTCCTGTCTTCAGCAGCACTAACAGAACAGCGTCCACTCTTCCTGTCTTCAGCAGCACTAACAGAACAGCGTCCACTCTTCCTGTCTTCAGCAGCACTAACAGAACAGCGTCCACTCTTCCTGTCTTCAGCAGCACTAACAGAACAGCGTCCACTCCTTCCTGTCTTCAGCAGCACTAACAGAACAGCGTCCACTCTTCCTGTCTTCAGCAGCACTAACAGAACAGCGTCCACTCTTCCTGTCTTCAGCAACACTAACAGAACAGCATTCCATTCCTTCCTGTCTTCAGCAGCACTAACAGAACAGCGTCCACTCCTTCCTGTCTTCAGCAGCACTAACAGAACAGCGTCCATTCCTTCCTGTCTTCAGCAGCACTAACAGAACAGTGTCCACTCTTCCTGTCTTCAGCAGCACTAACAGAACAGCGTCCACTCTTCCTGTCTTCAGCAGCACTAACAGAACAGCGTCCACTCTTCCTGTCTTCAGCAGCACTAACAGAACAGCGTCCACTCTTCCTGTCTTCAGCAGCACTAACAGAACAGCGTCCATTCCTTCCTGTCTTCAGCAGCACTAACAGAACAGCGTCCATTCCTTCCTGTCTTCAGCAGCACTAACAGAACAGCGTCCACTCTTCCTGTCTTCAGCAGCACTAACAGAACAGCGTCCACTCTTCCTGTCTTCAGCAGCACTAACAGAACAGCGTCCACTCTTCCTGTCTTCAGCAGCACTAACAGAACAGCGTCCACTCTTCCTGTCTTCAGCAGCTCTAACAGAACAGTGTCCACTCTTCCTGTCTTCAGCAGCTCTAACAGAACAGTGTCCACTCTTCCTGTCTTCAGCAGCACTAACAGAACAGCGTCCACTCTTCCTGTCTTCAGCAGCACTAACAGAACAGCGTCCACTCTTCCTGTCTTCAGCAGCTCTAACAGAACAGTGTCCACTCTTCCTGTCTTCAGCAGCTCTAACAGAACAGTGTCCACTCTTCCTGTCTTCAGCAGCACTAACAGAACAGTGTCCACTCTTCCTGTCTTCAGCAGCACTAACAGAACAGTGTCCACTCTTCCTGTCTTCAGCAGCACTAACAGAACAGCGTCCACTCTTCCTGTCTTCAGCAGCACTAACAGAACAGCGTCCACTCTTCCTGTCTTCAGCAGCACTAACAGATTAGTGTCCACTCTTCCTGTCTTCAGCAGCACTAACAGAACAGTGTCCACTCTTCCTGTCTTCAGCAGCACTAACACAACAGCGTCCACTCCTTCCTGTCTTCAGCAGCACTAACACAACAGCGTCCATTCCTTCCTGTCTTCAGCAGCACTAACACAACAGCGTCCACTCTTCCTGTCTTCAGCAGCACTAACAGAACAGTGTCCACTCTTCCTGTCTTCAGCAGCACTAACAGAACAGTGTCCACTCTTCCTGTCTTCAGCAGCACTAACACAACAGCGTCCACTCCTTCCTGTCTTCAGCAGCACTAACACAACAGCGTCCATTCCTTCCTGTCTTCAGCAGCACTAACAGAACAGCGTCCACTCTTCCTGTCTTCAGCAGCACTAACAGAACAGTGTCCACTCTTCCTGTCTTCAGCAGCACTAACAGAACAGTGTCCACTCTTCCTGTCTTCAGCAGCACTAACACAACAGCGTCCACTCCTTCCTGTCTTCAGCAGCACTAACACAACAGCGTCCATTCCTTCCTGTCTTCAGCAGCACGAACAGAACAGCGTCCACTCTTCCTGTCTTCAGCAGCACTAACAGAACAGCGTCCACTCTTCCTGTCTTCAGCAGCACTAACAGAACAGCGTCCACTCTTCCTGTCTTCAGCAGCACTAACAGAACAGTGTCCACTCTTCCTGTCTTCAGCAGCACTAACACAACAGCGTCCACTCCTTCCTGTCTTCAGCAGCACTAACACAACAGCGTCCATTCCTTCCTGTCTTCAGCAGCACTAACACAACAGCGTCCATTCCTTCCTGTCTTCAGCAGCACTAACAGAACAGCGTCCACTCTTCCTGTCTTCAGCAGCACTAACACAACAGCGTCCATTCCTTCCTGTCTTCAGCAGCACTAACAGAACATCGTCCACTCTTCCTGTCTTCAGCAGCACTAACACAACAGCGTCCATTCCTTCCTGTCTTCAGCAGCACGAACAGAACAGCGTCCACTCTTACAGGTTTCAGTCAGAGCGCGTACAGTTAGGTCCTTAATGCTCAGGCACTGATGGCAGATAAAGATGAATTAAAATAAAACCTCACGGTAGCCTAAAGTTATGAATTAAACATTTTATGGATTTCATTATGCATTATTTTCTATTTTATGAAATAAACCCGCCCGGATATACACACACACACACACACACACACACACACACACACACACACACACACACACACACACACACACACACACACACACACACCCAACACACAAACACACACACACACCATCCCTCCACTTGGCACATTTGAGCTGGTACTGACCCTCCATGCCTGTAGCAGAGCATACGTCATATTATGTTGGCAGCAGGACCCATTACCACATACACACACACTCACACACTCAATCATGTAAACGGAAGACAAACTGAATTGATAATTCACAGAGACACAGCGAGAGAAAGAGACAGAGAGAGAGAGAGAGAGAGAGACAGAGAGAGAGAGAGAGAGAGACAGAGAGAGAGAGAGAGAGACAGAGAGAGAGAGAGAGACAGAGAGAGAGAGAGAGAGACAGAGAGAGAGAGAGAGACAGAGAGAGAGAGAGAGACAGAGAGAGAGAGAGAGACACTGTTCCCCTAACAGACTGATGGGGCTATATCCCAAACAGCCCCCTATTCCCTATATACACTGTAATGTACCACCCAAGGGTAAAACACATGGATTCTCCTAACAGACTGATGGGGCTACATCCCTAACAGCCCCCTGTTCCCTATATACACTGTAATGTACCACCCAAGGGTAAAACACATGGATTCTCCTAACAGCCCCCTATTCCCTATATACACTGTAATGTACCACCCAAGGGTAAAACACATTGATTCTCCTAACAGCCCCCTATTCCCTATATACACTGTAATGTACCACCCAAGGGTAAAACACATGGATTCTCCTAACAGCCCCCTATTCCCTATATACACTGTAATGTACCACCCAAGGGTAAAACACATTGATTCTCCTAACAGCCCCCTATTCCCTATATACACTGTAATGTACCACCCAAGGGTAAAACACATTGATTCTCCTAACAGCCCCCTATTCCCTATATACACTGTAATGTACCACCCAAGGGTAAAACACATTGATTATCCTAACAGACTGATGGGGCTACATCCCAAACAGCCCCCTATTCCCTATATACACTGTAATGTACCACCCAAGGGTAAAACACATTGATTCTCCTAACAGACTGATGGGGCTATATCCCAACCAGCCCCCTATTCCCTATATACACTGTAATGTACCACCCAAGGGTAAAACACATTGATTCTCCTAACAGCCCCCTATTCCCTATATACACTGTAATGTACCACCCAAGGGTAAAACACATGGATTCTCCTAACAGACTGATGGGGCTATATCCCAACCAGCCCCCTATTCCCTATATACACTGTAATGTACCACCCAAGGGTAAAACACATGGATTCTCCTAACAGACTGATGGGGCTATATCCCTAACAGCCCCCTATTCCCTATATACACTGTAATGTACCACCCAAGGGTAAAACACATGGATTCTCCTAACAGACATCATCCTCAGTAATACCTACAAATTAATGAATGTGGTTTACTCTCTTGTTATGTACCTCTCCCCTGCATCGGGGACACACACACTCACACTCACACACACACACACACACACACACACACACACATTGAGAGGCTGATTCCTCTGTAAACACGTAGCCATAGACTGTTGCGTTGTTGTGAATTCAATTACAGCCGACGTCAAATTAACTGGAGATAAAACAGAACACACACACACACACACACACACACACACACACACACACACACACACACACACACACACACACACACACACTGGCAGGGCAGGGAAACAGGAAGGCATTTATGTTAATCCAATTAATGTCTGTGTTAAATTAAATGTGTGTGTGTGTGTGTGTGTGTGTGTGTGTGTGTGTGTGTGTGTGTGTGTGTGTGTGTGTGTGTGTGTGTGTGTGTGTGTGCGCATGTGCGGTGTGTGTGTGCGCGTGTGCGGTGTGTGTGTGTGTGTGTGTGTGTAGGTGTGTCGGTGTGTGTGGGCGCGGTGTGTGTGTGTGTGTGTAGGTGTGTCTGTGTGTCGGTGTGTGTATGTGTGTGCGTGTTAGCCATGTGTTTTAGCTCTCTGTGTGTGTGTGTGTGTGTGTGCGCGTGTGCGGTGTTTGTGTGTGTGTGTAGGTGTGTAGGTGTGTGTGTGTGTGTGTGTGTAGGTGTGTGTAGGTGTGTGTGTGTGTGTGTGTGTCTTTCAGTGAACGTGTCCAGGCTGTTACTTCAGAACCATAACATGGTAGTGTGACCCACCTCTCTTGGGGACGAGGGCAACACAACCTTGGGACAGAGAAGGATGGTGTGTGTGTGTGTGTGTTTGTGTGTGTGTGTGTGTGTGTGTGTGTGTGTGTGTGTGTGTGTGTGTGTGTGTGTGTACATTAACCATCTGGCCAGATCACAGTCCCTGTGGCCCAACACTTCTGCCGCTCGTCTGATTCTAAGAGACTCACTAGAGAAAACACACACACACACACACACACAAAGAGAGAAGAAGAGAGGTAACACACATGGCTAACACACACACACAGAGAGAAGGAGAGAGCTAACACACACACACACACCTACACACACACACACACACACACACAAAGAGAGAAGAAGAGAGGTAACACACATGGCTAACACACACACACAGAGAGAAGGAGAGAGCTAACACACACACACACACACCTACACACACACACACACACACACACAAAGAGAGAAGAAGAGAGGTAACACACATGGCTAACACACACACACAGAGAGAAGGAGAGAGCTAACACACACACCCACCCACCTACACACACACACCTACACACACACACACCTACACACCTACACACACACACAGAGAGAGAGAGAGCTAAAACACATAGCTAACACACACCAACACATTAACACACACAGATACACACCTACACAAACACATTCACACACATATACACACACCCATACACATTCACACACACACACATATACACAAACACACACAACGGTAACTCCCAGATTGTCACTTCCCAGAAGAAAACAGGAATGAGTGAATCCTTGTTTCATCTGGTCAGAAATGTACTTAACGTGACTCAGAAGGATACACACATCTGATGCACACCTCACGGTGTTGACCCCGAAGACACAGTGATGACCAAACGTTGGTGATTTACCCAATAAATTACTGTGAGTTTATATAGAGACTCTCGTTATTGTTATAGCTTATAGTTTATTCTGTGTTAGTCAGCACCTCTTACATAAAATAATTTTCTCAGCTCATGTTTTTATTTTTTTTATTTACACCCAATCATTTCACACCTGGGTCGTATTCATTAGTGCACACCGTAGCAACAAAAAAAAACACAAAAAACATTTGTAACCTAAAACCAAAGCAGCCAATCACTGCCCACTTCAGCCATTTTGTTTGTGTTCTGTGGCCTCGTGAATAATACCGTGAACACTGACTGACTGATTGAGGTTATAAAACACACCAAGGTCTCTGGTCGGTGTGAAGACCGACAGGAAGCTGAGCCAGAATGATGACGAACACACGGACAAGATTTCAATTAAATTATTCAAGGACAAATTTTAATGATTTGAATGACTTGTTGTTGATGTTGTAGTGGGGGACAGTAACATTAGTGCTTTCTAAAAAATTGTACTTTAAGGAAATGTTTATATACATTTTTCGTTTTAGATTTATATGTTTAGCTCACATAATATAATTTATAATTATTAAGGTTTCTGTAATATAATATATACATCTGCATTAAGGTGTCTGTTATGTAATATATTAATATATAAACACATACGGTCATTAATAAATGCTTTATTTAAATATTCAAAAATATATTTTTTTACAACGGTAGGGCAATGCCAAGATGAGAAGGAGTGGCTTTAAAACAGCGCCCCCTGTCAGTCACCTAGTGTGTCTATAAATCACTGGTTTGAACCCTATCAAGATGAGAAGGAGTGGCTTTAAAACAGCGCCCCCTGTCAGTCACCTAGTGTGTCTATAAATCACTGGTTTGAACCCTATCAAGATGAGAAGGAGTGGCTTTAAAACAGCGCCCCCTGTCAGTCACCTAGTGTGTCTATAAATCACTGGTTTGAACCCTATCAAGATGAGAAGGAGTGGCTTTAAAACAGCGCCCCCTGTCAGTCACCTAGTGTGTCTATAAATCACTGGTTTGAACCCTATCAAGATGAGAAGGAGTGGCTTTAAAACAGCGCACCCTGTCAGTCACCTAGTGTGTCTATAAATCACTGGTTTTAACCCTATCAAGATGAGAAGGCTTTAAAACAGCGCCCCCTGTCAGTCACCTAGTGTGTCTATAAATCACTGGTTTTAACCCTATCAAGATGAGAAGGAGTGGCTTTAAAACAGCGCCCCCTGTCAGTCACCTAGTGTGTCTATAAATCACTGGTTTGAACCCTATCAAGATGAGAAGGAGTGGCTTTAAAACAGCGCCCCCTGTCAGTCACCTAGTGTGTCTATAAATCACTGGTTTGAACCCTATCAAGATGAGAAGGAGTGGCTTTAAAACAGCGCCCCCTGTCAGTCACCTAGTGTGTCTATAAATCACTGGTTTGAACCCTATCAAGATGAGAAGGAGTGGCTTTAAAACAGCGACCCCTGTCAGTCACCTAGTGTGTCTATAAATCACTGGTTTGAACCCTATCAAGATGAGAAGGAGTGGCTTTAAAACAGCGCCCCCTGTCAGTCACCTAGTGTGTCTATAAATCACTGGTTTGAACCCTATCAAGATGAGAAGGAGTGGCTTTAAAACAGCGCACCCTGTCAGTCACCTAGTGTGTCTATAAATCACTGGTTTTAACCCTATCAAGATGAGAAGGCTTTAAAACAGCGCCCCCTGTCAGTCACCTAGTGTGTCTATAAATCACTGGTTTTAACCCTATCAAGATGAGAAGGAGTGGCTTTAAAACAGCGCCCCCTGTCAGTCACCTAGTGTGTCTATAAATCACTGGTTTGAACCCTATCAAGATGAGAAGGAGTGGCTTTAAAACAGCGCCCCCTGTCAGTCACCTAGTGTGTCTATAAATCACTGGTTTGAACCCTATCAAGATGAGAAGGAGTGGCTTTAAAACAGCGCCCCCTGTCAGTCACCTAGTGTGTCTATAAATCACTGGTTTGAACCCTATCAAGATGAGAAGGAGTGGCTTTAAAACAGCGCACCCTGTCAGTCACCTAGTGTGTCTATAAATCACTGGTTTTAACCCTATCAAGATGAGAAGGCTTTAAAACAGCGCCCCCTGTCAGTCACCTAGTGTGTCTATAAATCACTGGTTTTAACCCTATCAAGATGAGAAGGAGTGGCTTTAAAACAGCGCCCCCTGTCAGTCACCTAGTGTGTCTATAAATCACTGGTTTTAACCCTATCAAGATGAGAAGGAGTGGCTTTAAAACAGCGCCCCCTGTCAGTCACCTAGTGTGTCTATAAATCACTGGTTTGAACCCTATCAAGATGAGAAGGAGTGGCTTTAAAACAGCGCCCCCTGTCAGTCACCTAGTGTGTCTATAAATCACTGGTTTGAACCCTATCAAGATGAGAAGGAGTGGCTTTAAAACAGCGCCCCCTGTCAGTCACCTAGTGTGTCTATAAATCACTGGTTTTAACCCTATCAAGATGAGAAGGAGTGGCTTTAAAACAGCGCCCCCTGTCAGTCACCTAGTGTGTCTATAAATCACTGGTTTGAACCCTATCAAGATGAGAAGGAGTGGCTTTAAAACAGCGCCCCCTGTCAGTCACCTAGTGTGTCTATAAATCACTGGTTTGAACACTATCAAGATGAGAAGGAGTGGCTTTAAAACAGCGCCCCCTGTCAGTCACCTAGTGTGTCTATAAATCACTGGTTTTAACCCTATCAAGATGAGAAGGAGTGGCTTTAAAACAGCGCCCCCTGTCAGTCACCTAGTGTGTCTATAAATCACTGGTTTGAACCCTATCAAGATGAGAAGGAGTGGCTTTAAAACAGCGCCCCCTGTCAGTCACCTAGTGTGTCTATAAATCACTGGTTTGAACCCTATCAAGATGAGAAGGAGTGGCTTTAAAACAGCGCCCCCTGTCAGTCACCTAGTGTGTCTATAAATCACTGGTTTGAACCCTATCAAGATGAGAAGGAGTGGCTTTAAAACAGCGCACCCTGTCAGTCACCTAGTGTGTCTATAAATCACTGGTTTTAACCCTATCAAGATGAGAAGGCTTTAAAACAGCGCCCCCTGTCAGTCACCTAGTGTGTCTATAAATCACTGGTTTTAACCCTATCAAGATGAGAAGGAGTGGCTTTAAAACAGCGCCCCCTGTCAGTCACCTAGTGTGTCTATAAATCACTGGTTTTAACCCTATCAAGATGAGAAGGAGTGGCTTTAAAACAGCGCCCCCTGTCAGTCACCTAGTGTGTCTATAAATCACTGGTTTGAACCCTATCAAGATGAGAAGGAGTGGCTTTAAAACAGCGCCCCCTGTCAGTCACCTAGTGTGTCTATAAATCACTGGTTTGAACCCTATCAAGATGAGAAGGAGTGGCTTTAAAACAGCGCCCCCTGTCAGTCACCTAGTGTGTCTATAAATCACTGGTTTTAACCCTATCAAGATGAGAAGGAGTGGCTTTAAAACAGCGCCCCCTGTCAGTCACCTAGTGTGTCTATAAATCACTGGTTTGAACCCTATCAAGATGAGAAGGAGTGGCTTTAAAACAGCGCCCCCTGTCAGTCACCTAGTGTGTCTATAAATCACTGGTTTGAACCCTATCAAGATGAGAAGGAGTGGCTTTAAAACAGCGCCCCCTGTCAGTCACCTAGTGTGTCTATAAATCACTGGTTTGAACCCTATCAAGATGAGAAGGAGTGGCTTTAAAACAGCGCCCCCTGTCAGTCACCTAGTGTGTCTATAAATCACTGGTTTTAACCCTATCAAGATGAGAAGGCTTTAAAACAGCGCCCCCTGTCAGTCACCTAGTGTGTCTATAAATCACTGGTTTTAACCCTATCAAGATGAGAAGGAGTGGCTTTAAAACAGTGCCCCCTGTCAGTCACCTAGTGTGTCTATAAATCACTGGTTTGAACCCTATCAAGATGAGAAGGAGTGGCTTTAAAACAGCGCCCCCTGTCAGTCACCTAGTGTGTCTATAAATCACTGGTTTGAACCCTATCAAGATGAGAAGGCTTTAAAACAGCGCCCCCTGTCAGTCACCTAGTGTGTCTATAAATCACTGGTTTTAACCCAATCAAGATGGGACAGAACAGACAGACAGACAGACAGACAGACAGACAGACAGACAGACAGACAGACAGACAGACACTGGAGTAGATACAGATGCTGAGTGAGCAGGTGATGCACAAAGGATGGATTTGAAGGAGCCTTGAAAACAACAGTGTCTGTACAAGGACATCCACTGTGTGTTAGGCGTCGATGGCTGCTCCCCTACAATGGAAGAACAATACCCACACACACACACACACACACACACACACACACACACACACACACACACACACACACACACACACACACACACACACTGTGCCGCTGTGCCTTTGCTAAGCGGCTCACGTCGGCCCACAGGTGCCTCAGGTCTCTTATTCAGCCTCATCAAATCCTCAGCTAGAGACACAGCTATTCACCCTGAGACAAAGACAGCCCTCATTATCTCATTACAACCTCAGCTATTCACCTTGAGACCAGGACAGCCCTCATTATCTCATTATAACCTCAGCTATTCACCCTGAGACCAGGACAGCCCTCATTATCTCATTATAACCTCAGCTATTCACCCTGAGACCAGGACAGCCCTCATTATGGCATTATAACCTCAGCTATTCAACACTCATTATTTCATTATAACCTCAGCTATTCACCCTGAGACCAGGACAGCCCTCATTATCTCATTTTAACCTCAGCTATTCAACACTCATTATCTCATTATATCCTCAGCTATTCACCCTGAGACCAGGACAGTAACCCATTATCTCATTATAACCTCAGCTATTCACCCTGAGACCAGGACAGCCCTCATTATCTCATTATAACCTCAGCTATTCAACACTCATTATCTCATTATATCCTCAGCTATTCACCCTGAGACCAGGACAGCCCTCATTATCTCATTATAACCTCAGCTATTCACCCTGAGACCAGGACAGCCCTCATTATCTCATTATAATCTCAGCTATTCACCCTGAGACCAGGACAGCCCTCATTATGGCATTATAACCTCAGCTATTCAACACTCATTATCTCATTATAACCTCAGCTATTCAACACTCATTATCTCATTATAACCTCAGCTATTCATCCTGAGATCAGGACAGCCCTCATTGTCTCATTATAACCTCAGCTATTCAACGTGAGACCAGGACAGCCCTCATTATGTCATTACAACCTCAGCTATTCACCCTGAGACCAGGACAGCCCTCATTATGTCATTATAACCTCAGCTATTCACCCTGAGACCAGGACAGCCCTCATTATGTCATTATAAACTCAGTTTTTCACCCTGAGACCAGGACAGCCCTCATTATCTCATTACAACCTCAGCTATTCACCTTGAGACCAGGACAGCCCTCATTATCACATTATAACCTCAGCTATTCACCCTGAGACCAGGACAGCCCTCATTATCTCATTATAACCTCAGCTATTCACCCTGAGACCAGGACAGCCCTCATTATGGCATTATAACCTCAGCTATTCAACACTCATTATCTCATTATAACCTCAGCTATTCACCCTGAGACCAGGACAGCCCTCATTATCTCATTTTAACCTCAGCTATTCAACACTCATTATCTCATTATATCCTCAGCTATTCACCATGAGACCAGGACAGCCCCCATTATCTCATTATAACCTCAGCTATTCACCCTGAGACCAGGACAGCCCTCATTATCTCATTATAACCTCAGCTATTCAACACTCATTATCTCATTATAACCTCAGCTATTCACCCTGAGACCAGGACAGCCCTCATTATCTCATTATAACCTCAGCTATTCAACACTCATTATCTCATTATAACCTCAGCTATTCACCCTGAGACCAGGACAGCCCTCATTATCTCATTATAACCTCAGCTATTCACCCTGAGACCAGGACAGCCCTCATTATCTCATTATAACCTCAGCTATTCACCCTGAGACCAGGACAGCCCTCATTATCTCATTATAACCTCAGCTATTCACCCTGAGACCAGGACAGCCCTCATTATGGCATTATAACCTCAGCTATTCAACACTCATTATTTCATTATAACCTCAGCTATTCACCCTGAGACCAGGACAGCCCTCATTATCTCATTTTAACCTCAGCTATTCAACACTCATTATCTCATTATATCCTCAGCTATTCACCCTGAGACCAGGACAGCAACCCATTATCTCATTATAACCTCAGCTATTCACCCTGAGACCAGGACAGCCCTCATTATCTCATTATAACCTCAGCTATTCAACACTCATTATCTCATTATATCCTCAGCTATTCACCCTGAGACCAGGACAGCCCTCATTATCTCATTATAACCTCAGCTATTCAACACTCATTATCTCATTATAACCTCAGCTATTCACCCTGAGACCAGGACAGCCCTCATTATCTCATTATAACCTCAGCTATTCACCCTGAGACCAGGACAGCCCTCATTATCTCATTATAACCTCAGCTATTCACCCTGAGACCAGGACAGCCCTCATTATGGCATTATAACCTCAGCTATTCAACACTCATTATCTCATTATAACCTCAGCTATTCAACACTCATTATCTCATTATAACCTCAGCTATTCACCCTGAGATCAGGACAGCCCTCATTGTCTCATTATAACCTCAGCTATTCAACGTGAGACCAGGACAGCCCTCATTATGTCATTACAACCTCAGCTATTCACCCTGAGACCAGGACAGCCCTCATTATGTCATTATAACCTCAGCTATTCACCCTGAGACCAGGACAGCCCTCATTATGTCATTATAACCTCAGCTTTTCACCCTGAGACCAGGACAGCCCTCATTATCTCATTACAACCTCAGCTATTCACCTTGAGACCAGGACAGCCCTCATTATCACATTATAACCTCAGCTATTCACCCTGAGACCAGGACAGCCCTCATTATCTCATTATAACCTCAGCTATTCACCCTGAGACCAGGACAGCCCTCATTATGGCATTATAACCTCAGCTATTCAACACTCATTATCTCATTATAACCTCAGCTATTCACCCTGAGACCAGGACAGCCCTCATTATCTCATTTTAACCTCAGCTATTCAACACTCATTATCTCATTATATCCTCAGCTATTCACCCTGAGACCAGGACAGCCCCCATTATCTCATTATAACCTCAGCTATTCACCCTGAGACCAGGACAGCCCTCATTATCTCATTATAACCTCAGCTATTCAACACTCATTATCTCATTATAACCTCAGCTATTCACCCTGAGACCAGGACAGCCCTCATTATCTCATTATAACCTCAGCTATTCAACACTCATTATCTCATTATAACCTCAGCTATTCACCCTGAGACCAGGACAGCCCTCATTATCTCATTATAACCTCAGCTATTCACCCTGAGACCAGGACAGCCCTCATTATCTCATTATAACCTCAGCTATTCACCCTGAGACCAGGACAGCCCTCATTATCTCATTATAACCTCAGCTATTCAACACTCATTATCTCATTATAACCTCAGCTATTCACCCTGAGACCAGGACAGCCCTCATTATCTCATTATAACCTCAGCTATTCACCCTGAGACCAGGACAGCCCTCATTATCTCATTATAACCTCAGCTATTCACCCTGAGACCAGGACAGCCCTCATTATCTCATTATAACCTCAGCTATTCACCCTGAGACCAGGACAGCCCTCATTATGGCATTATAACCTCAGCTATTCAACACTCATTATTTCATTATAACCTCAGCTATTCACCCTGAGACCAGGACAGCCCTCATTATCTCATTTTAACCTCAGCTATTCAACACTCATTATCTCATTATATCCTCAGCTAATCACCCTGAGACCAGGACAGCAACCCATTATCTCATTATAACCTCAGCTATTCACCCTGAGACCAGGACAGCCCTCATTATCTCATTATAACCTCAGCTATTCAACACTCATTATCTCATTATATCCTCAGCTATTCACCCTGAGACCAGGACAGCCCACATTATCTCATTATAACCTCAGCTATTCAACACTCATTATCTCATTATAACCTCAGCTATTCACCCTGAGACCAGGACAGCCCTCATTATCTCATTATAACCTCAGCTATTCACCCTGAGACCAGGACAGCCCTCATTATCTCATTATAACCTCAGCTATTCACCCTGAGACCAGGACAGCCCTCATTATGGCATTATAACCTCAGCTATTCAACACTCATTATCTCATTATAACCTCAGCTATTCAACACTCATTATCTCATTATATCCTCAGCTATTCACCCTGAGACCAGGACAGCCCTCATTATCTCATTATAACCTCAGCTATTCACCCTGAGACCAGGACAGCCCTCATTCTCTCATTATAACCTCAGCTATTCACCCTGAGACCAGGACAGCCCTCATTATGGCATTATAACCTCAGCTATTCAACACTCATTATCTCATTATAACCTCAGCTATTCAACACTCATTATCTCATTATAACCTCAGCTATTCACCCTGAGATCAGGACAGCCCTCATTGTCTCATTATAACCTCAGCTATTCAACGTGAGACCAGGACAGCCCTCATTATGTCATTACAACCTCAGCTATTCACCCTGAGACCAGGACAGCCCTCATTATGTCATTATAACCTCAGCTATTCACCCTGAGACCAGGACAGCCCTCATTATGTCATTATAACCTCAGCTTTTCACCCTGAGACCAGGACAGCCCTCATTATGGCATTATAACCTCAGCTATTCAACACTCATTATCTCATTATAACCTCAGCAATTCACCCTGAGACCAGGACAGCCCTCATTATCTCATTTTAACCTCAGCTATTCAACACTCATTATCTCATTATATCCTCAGCTATTCACCCTGAGACCAGGACAGCCCCCATTATCTCATTATAACCTCAGCTATTCACCCTGAGACCAGGACAGCCCTCATTATCTCATTATAACCTCAGCTATTCAACACTCATTATCTCATTATAACCTCAGCTATTCACCCTGAGACCAGGACAGCCCTCATTATCTCATTATAACCTCAGCTATTCAACACTCATTATCTCATTATAACCTCAGCTATTCACCCTGAGACCAGGACAGCCCTCATTATCTCATTATAACCTCAGCTATTCACCCTGAGACCAGGACAGCCCTCATTATCTCATTATAACCTCAGCTATTCACCCTGAGACCAGGACAGCCCTCATTATCTCATTATAACCTCAGCTATTCACCCTGAGACCAGGACAGCCCTCATTATGGCATTATAACCTCAGCTATTCAACACTCATTATTTCATTATAACCTCAGCTATTCACCCTGAGACCAGGACAGCCCTCATTATCTCATTTTAACCTCAGCTATTCAACACTCATTATCTCATTATATCCTCAGCTATTCACCCTGAGACCAGGACAGCAACCCATTATCTCATTATAACCTCAGCTATTCACCCTGAGACCAGGACAGCCCTCATTATCTCATTATAACCTCAGCTATTCAACACTCATTATCTCATTATATCCTCAGCTATTCACCCTGAGACCAGGACAGCCCACATTATCTCATTATAACCTCAGCTATTCAACACTCATTATCTCATTATAACCTCAGCTATTCACCCTGAGACCAGGACAGCCCTCATTATCTCATTATAACCTCAGCTATTCACCCTGAGACCAGGACAGCCCTCATTATCTCATTATAACCTCAGCTATTCACCCTGAGACCAGGACAGCCCTCATTATGGCATTATAACCTCAGCTATTCAACACTCATTATCTCATTATAACCTCAGCTATTCAACACTCATTATCTCATTATAACCTCAGCTATTCACCCTGAGACCAGGACAGCCCTCATTATCTCATTATAACCTCAGCTATTCACCCTGAGACCAGGACAGCCCTCATTATCTCATTATAACCTCAGCTATTCACCCTGAGACCAGGACAGCCCTCATTATGGCATTATAACCTCAGCTATTCAACACTCATTATCTCATTATAACTTCAGCTATTCAACACTCATTATCTCATTATAACCTCAGCTATTCACCCTGAGATCAGGACAGCCCTCATTGTCTCATTATAACCTCAGCTATTCAACGTGAGACCAGGACAGCCCTCATTATGTCATTACAACCTCAGCTATTCACCCTGAGACCAGGACAGCCCTCATTATGTCATTATAACCTCAGCTATTCACCCTGAGACCAGGACAGCCCTCATTATGTCATTATAACCTCAGCTTTTCACCCTGAGACCAGGACAGCCCTCATTATCTCATTACAACCTCAGCTATTCACCTTGAGACCAGGACAGCCCTCATTATCTCATTATAACCTCAGCTATTCACCCTGAGACCAGGACAGACCTCATTATCTCATTATAACCTCAGCTATTCACCCTGAGACCAGGACAGCCCTCATTATCTCATTTTAACCTCAGCTATTCAACACTCATTATCTCATTATATCCTCAGCTATTCACCCTGAGACCAGGACAGCCCTCATTATCTCATTATAACCTCAGCTATTCAACACTCATTATCTCATTATAACCTCAGCTATTCACCCTGAGACCAGGACAGGACTCATTATCTCATTATAACCTCAGCTATTCAACACTCATTATCTCATTATAACCTCAGCTATTCACCCTGAGACCAGGACAGCCCTCATTATCTCATTATAACCTCAGCTATTCACCCTGAGACCAGGACAGCCCTCATTATCTCATTATAACCTCAGCTATTCACCCTGAGACCAGGACAGCCCTCATTATGGCATTATAACCTCAGCTATTCAACACTCATTATCTCATTATAACCTCAGCTATTCAACACTCATTATCTCATTATAACCTCAGCTATTCACCCTGAGATCAGGACAGCCCTCATTGTCTCATTATAACCTCAGCTATTCAACGTGAGACCAGGACAGCCCTCATTATGTCATTACAACCTCAGCTATTCACCCTGAGACCAGGACAGCCCTCATTATGTCATTATAACCTCAGCTATTCACCCTGAGACCAGGACAGCCCTCATTATGTCATTATAACCTCAGCTATTCACCCTGAGACCAGGACAGCCCTCATTATCTCATTTTAACCTCAGCTATTCAACACTCATTATCTCATTATATCCTCAGCTATTCACCCTGAGACCAGGACAGCCCCCATTATCTCATTATAACCTCAGCTATTCACCCTGAGACCAGGACAGCCCTCATTATCTCATTATAACCTCAGCTATTCAACACTCATTATCTCATTATAACCTCAGCTATTCACCCTGAGACCAGGACAGGACTCATTATCTCATTATAACCTCAGCTATTCAACACTCATTATCTCATTATAACCTCAGCTATTCACCCTGAGACCAGGACAGCCCTCATTATGTCATTATAACCTCAGCTTTTCACCCTGAGACCAGGACAGCCCTCACTATCTCATTACAACCTCAGCTATTCACCCTGAGACCAGGACAGCCCTCATTATGTCATTACAACCTCAGCTATTCACCCTGAGACCAGGACAGCCCTCATTATCTCATTATAACCTCAGCTATTCACCCTGAGACCAGGACAGCCCTCACTATCTCATTACAACCTCAGCTATTCACCCTGAGACCAGGACAGCCCTCATTATGTCATTATAACCTCAGCTATTCACCCTGAGACCAGGACAGCCCTCATTATCTCATTACATCCTCAGCTATTCACCCTGAGACCAGGACAGCCCTCATTATGTCATTACAACCTCAGCTATTCACCCTGAGACCAGGACAGCCCTCATTATGTCATTATAACCTCAGCTTTTCAACACTCATTATCTCATTATAACCTCAGCTATTCACCCTGAGACCAGGAACCTCAGCTATTCACCCTGAGACCAGGACAGCCCTCATTATCTCATTACATCCTGACTTCGGCTGTGTTGCCAATCAGTCAATTCCAGGATGATTTTCAAGTGAACGTTTTTCTTCTATTTAAGGTTTTTTCATTGTCTTTGCTGCTCAAATCCACCCAGGAACCAGACCGACAACAGAAACATATTTGAAGCCATTTACAGTTAGATCGGTCTGTACACATACATATTTACTCTCTCTCTCTCTCTCTCTCTCTCTCTCTCTCACTGTCTCTCTCTCTCTCTCTCTCTCTCTCTCTCTCTCTCTCATATATATATATCAGTCTCTCCAGATAATACAGACAGCTCTCCAGACAGCTCTCCAGACAGCTCTCCAGACAGCTCTCCAGACAGCTCTCCAGACGGCTCTCCAGACGGCTCTCCAGACGACTCTCCAGACGGCTCTCCAGACAGCTCTCCAGACAGCTCTCCAGCTCTAGTGAAGGAGTTTGAATTGAGTGCTTTTTCCTGAGGTCCTTCACTCACACACTCATGCTGTGCCATACTAGAGTCCACACACAATAACACACACACAAAACACAATAACACACACACACACACACACTGTAATACACACACAGACACTGTAACACACACACTGTAATACACACACAGACACTGTAACACACACACACACAGTAACACACACACTGTAACACACACAAAACACACATAACACACTGTAAGAGACACACACACAAACAAAACACACTGTAACACACACACACACACACACACACACACACCACACACACACACACACACCACACACACACCACACACACACACACACACACACACACACACACACACACACACACACACACACACACACACACACACACACACACACACACACACAGACACACACCTAGCGAGCCAAGGTCCAGTGTGTTTGAACTGAACTCAGTGCCACAGCTGTTGTAGCAATAAGCTATACTGTAACACTGTACTTGAAGCCTGTAGAGGTATAAGGCATTATAATGACCTGTCATAAACATGCTTTACCTTGTTATAACGGCTCATAGTCGTCTGTAACCATTTGGACACGTACATCATTCTACCGCGATGCCTGCAGCGCACCGCCACACACGGGGTCTGATCGTTCTACCGCGGTGTCTGCAGCGTACCGTCAGACACAGGGTCTAATCATTCTACCGCGGTCCCTGCAGCGTACAGTCAGACACGGGGTCTGATCATTCTACCGCGGTGTCCGCAGCGTACCGTCAGACACAGGGTCTGATCATTCTACCGCGGTGCCTGTATACTGCAGCGTACTGTCAAACAGGTGGGATTGGAACACTTCTATAGAGATAAGAACACTTCTTTAGAGATTAGTACACTTCTATAGAGATTAGAACACTTCTATAGAGATTAGAACACTTCTATAGAGATTAGAACACTTCTTTAGAGATTAGAACACTTCTTTAGAGATTAGAACACTCTTTAGAGATTAGAACACTTATTTCGAGATAAGAACACTTCTTTAGAGATTAGAACACTTCTTTAGAGATTTGAACACTTCTTTAGAGAGATTAGAACACTTCTATAGAGATTAGAACACTTCTTTAGAGATTAGAACACTCCTTGGAGATTAGAACACTTCTTTAGAGATTAGAACACTTCTTTAGAGATTAGAACACTTCTTTAGAGATTAGAACACTTCTTTAGAGATTTGAACACTTCTATAGAGATTAGAACACTTCTTTAGAGATTAGAACACTCCTTGGAGATTATTACACTTCTTTAGAGATTAGAACACTTCTTTAGAGATTAGAACACTTCCTTAGAGATTAGAACACTTATTTAGAATTAGAACACTTCTTTAGAGATTAGAACACTTCTTTAGAGATTAGAACACTTCTTTAGAGATTATAACACTTCTATAGAGATTAGAACACTTCTTTAGAGATTAGAAACCTTCTTTAGAGATTAGAACACTTCCTTAGAGATTAGAACACTTCTTTAGAGATTAGAACACCTCCTTAGAGATTAGAACACTTATTTAGAATTAGAACACTTCTTTAGAGATTAGAACACTTATTTGGAGATTAGAACACTCCTTAGAGATTAGAACACTTCTTTAGAGATTAGAACACTTCTTTAGAGATTAGAACACTTCTTTAGAGATTAGAACACTTCTTTAGAGATTAGAACACTTCTATAGAGAGATTAGAACACTTCTTTAGAAATTAGAACACTTCTTTAGAGATTAGAACACTTCTTTAGAACCTCTAGTTAAATTTGATGCAACAGTCAGCGTTTGACAACTTTATGACCTCAACGTGGGCAGTTTATGTTTTTGGAAACAACGTTCAGACGTTCACAGAAGTAACGACAGCAAAACACAATTCTCATCCAAACCTGAAAATGTAGGCTACATTAGACCAAATGTGTCATATTTATCTAACTCTCCGCTGACAGAAACCATAATATGAATTAGCTAATAGTAATTGCTTTTTACAATTCATCACATCACGGGTGAGCTCACCCGTGATCAAAATAATGAAGTAATTTATTTAGTTTCTAAAAGTCTAAAGTAATCAGATGGTGGATAGTGTTTGTGCCTGCCGCCATGTTTGTTTTTCCAACTCAACCAAAGAGAAGAAGAGTTGACAAGATGAGTTTGGTCTAGTTGAGAAACGCATGTTGAAGAGAGATGTGACGTCTAGCATCATTCTCTTCCAGGAAGTTCACTCTAAAGACGACTGACCCATCACTTCACCTCATTTTGTTATATATAGAGTGTTTTCTATCCTCTAAAGACATAATATCATTCCCACCCCCCACCTATGTATTTAGAGGTTGGGGGGATGATACTATGTATTTAGAGGTGGGGGGGGATGATACTATGTATTTAGAGGTGGGGGAATGATACTATGTGTTTAGAGGTGGGGGGGAATGATACTATGTGTTTAGAGGTGGGGGGAATGATACTATGTATTTAGAGGTGGGGGAATGATACTATGTGTTTAGAGGTGGGGGGGAATGATACTATGTCTTTAGAGGTGGGGGGAATGATACTATGTATTTAGAGGGACGGGAATGATACTATGTGTTTAGAGGTGGGGGGGAATGATACTATGTCTTTAGAGGTGGGGGGAATGATACTATGTATTTAGAGGTGGGGGGATGATACTATGTCTTTAGAGGTGGGGGGAATGATACTATGTCTTTAGAGGTGGGGGGGGGGGGTGATACTATGTATTTAGAGGTGTGGGGGATGATACTATGTCTTTAGAGGTGGGGGGGAATGATACTATGTCTTTAGAGGTGGGGGGGGAATGATATTATGTCTTTAGAGGTGGGGGGATGATGCTATGTCTTTAGAGGTGGGGGGGTGGGAATGATACTAAGTGTTTAGAGGTGGGGGGGAATGATACTATGTCTTTAGAGGTGGGGGGGGAATGATACTATGTCATTAGAGGTGGGGGGATGATGCTATGTCTTTAGAGGTGGGGGGGGAATGATATTATGTCTTTATAGGTGGGGGGAATGATACTATGTCTTTAGAGGTGGGGGGGAATGATACTATGTGTTTAGAGGTGGGGGGGGGGTGATACTATGTCTTTAGAGGTGGGGGGGATGATACTATGTATTTAGAGGTGGGGGAATGATACTATGTGTTTAGAGGTGGGGGATATGATACTATGTCTTTAGAGGTGGGGGGGGGGGGGGGATGATACTATGTCTTTAGAGGTGGGGGGGAATGATACTATGTATTTAGAGGTGGGGGGAATGATACTATGTGTTTAGAGGTGGGGGGGATGATACTATGTCTTTAGAGGTGGGGGGGGGAATGATACTATGTCTTTAGAGGTGGGGGGGTGGGAATGATACTAAGTGTTTAGAGGTGGGGGTGTGGGAATGCAGTGTTTGTTGTTCAATCACTACATGAATATTTTGAATAGTGATTCGTTTTCAGTCGTTTCTTGCATTTTTATTTTCTCTATATAAAAAAAAAAACGTACATCTGTTTTTGTTTTTCAACCACTACCAGTACTTCAGTAGAACAGACAACCATTTACATCTGGTCCCATGTGTTTCCTGGCTGTGTCCCCCCCCCCCCCCCAGTAAACCTGGAATAGATGGTTTGTTCCTGAATCTATGTTGCTAGGATACAAAAAGCCCGCATCAATCTTCGGCTAGAAATAGGCCCAGTTCCTGTTACGATGAACGCCAAATGATGTTCGAAAACTGTTTGTGTTTGTCGTTTTCTGAAAGTAACGAGGGAATTATTAGTAATTAGAAAACACAATATTATAATGAAGTAACATGATAACACTGCTAAGGAAAAAAATTAAGTTGCATTGACAGATTCGCAATGTATTAATGATATGAGAAACAGTAACTGAAGGTCTCCACAAGGGGGCATAGCTATGCTAACCAGGCTAAATGAATACAGGCCATGTTCATAAGGCCAGGGCAGAGCTATGCTAACCAGGCTAAATGAATACAGGCCACGGTCATAAGGCCAGGGCAGAGCTATGCTAACCAGGCTAAATGAATACAGGCCATGTTCATAAGGCCAGGGCAGAGCTATGCTAACCAGGCTAAATGAATACAGGCCATGTTCATAAGGCCAGGGCAGAGCTATGCTAACCAGGCTAAATGAATACAGGCCATGTTCATAAGGCCAGGGCAGAGCTATGCTAACCAGGCTAAATGAATACAGGCCACGGTCATAAGGCCAGGGCAGAGCTATGCTAACCAGGCTAAATGAATACAGGCCATGTTCATAAGGACAGGGCAGAGCTATGCTAACCAGGCTAAATGAATACAGGCCATGTTCATAAGGCCAGGGCAGAGCTATGCTAACCAGGCTAAATGAATACAGGCCATGTTCATAAGGCCAGGGCAGAGCTATGCTAACCAGGCTAAATGAATACAGGCCACGGTCATAAGGCCAGGGCAGAGCTATGCTAACCAGGCTAAATGAATACAGGCCATGTTCATAAGGACAGGGCAGAGCTATGCTAACCAGGCTAAATTAATACAGGCCATGTTCATAAGGCCAGGGCAGAGCTATGCTAACCAGGCTAAATTAATACAGGCCATGTTCATAAGGCCAGGGCAGAGCTATGCTAACCAGGCTAAATGAGTACAGGCCATGGTCATAAGGCCAGGGCAGAGCTATGCTAACCAGGCTAAATTAATACAGGCCATGTTTATATGGACAGGGCAGAGCTATGCTAACCAGGCTAAATTAATACAGGCCATGTTCATAAGGCCAGGGCAGAGCTATGCTAACCAGGCTAAATGAGTACAGGCCATGGTCCTAAGGACAGGGCAGAGCTATGCTAACCAGGCTAAATGAATACAGGCCACGGTCATAAGGCCAGGACAGAGCTATGCTAACCAGGCTAAATTAATACAGGCCATGTTCATAAGGCCAGGGCAGAGCTATGCTAACCAGGCTAAATGAATACAGGCCACGTTCATAAGGCCAGGGCAGAGCTATGCTAACCAGGCTAAATTAATACAGGCCATGTTCATAAGGACAGGGCAGAGCTATGCAATTACTGACTTGTAATCCTTGTAAAAATTCCCTGTTTTAGGTCAGTAACAGTTTATTACACTTTATTTTAACAATGTGAAATGTCAGAATAATAGTAGAGAGAATGATTTATTTCAGCTTTTATTTCTATCATCACATTCCCAGTGGGTCAGAAGTTTACATACACTCAATTAGTATTTAGTAGCATTGCCTTTAAATTGTTGAACTAATGTATGATTCTGTTTACAGTTGGTAGAACATGGTATGATTCTGTTACAGTTGGTAGAACATGGTATGATTCTGTTACAGTTGGTAGAACATGGTATGATTCTGTTACAGTTGGTAGAACATGGTATGATTCTGTTACAGTTGGTAGAACATGGTCTACAGTGATGGTATGATTCTGTTACAGTTGGTAGAACATGGTATGATTCTGTTACAGTTGGTAGAACATGGTATGATTCTGTTACAGTTGGTAGAACATGGTCTACAGTGATGGTATGATTCTGTTACAGTTGGTAGAACATGGTCTACAGTGTTGGTATGATTCTGTTACAGTTGGCAGAACATGGTATGATTCTGTTACAGTTGGTAGAACATGGTCTACAGTGTTGGTATGATTCTGTTACAGTTGGCAGAACATGGTATGATTCTGTTACAGTTGGTAGAACATGGTCTACAGTGTTGGTATGAGTCTGTTACAGTTGGTAGAACATGGTCTACAGTGCTGGTATGATTATGTTACAGTTTGGTAGAACATGGTCTACAGTGTTGGTATGATTCTGTTACAGTTGGTAGAACATGGCCTGCCGTGCTGGTATGATTATGTTACAGTTGGTAGAACATGGTCTACAGTGTTGGTATGATTCTGTTACAGTTGGTAGAACATGGTCTACAGTGTTGGTATGATTCTGTTACAGTTGGTAGAACATGGTCTACAGTGTTGGTATGATTATGTTACAGTTGGTAGAACATGGTCTACAGTGTTGGTATGATTCTGTTACAGTTGGTAGAACATGGTATGATTCTGTTACAGTTGGTAGAACATGGTCTACAGTGATGGTATGATTCTGTTACAGTTGGTAGAACATGGTCTACAGTGTTGGTATGATTCTGTTACAGTTGGTAGAACATGGTATGATTCTGTTACAGTTGGTAGAACATGGTCTACAGTGATGGTATGATTCTGTTACAGTTGGTAGAACATGGTCTACAGTGTTGGTATGATTATGTTACAGTTGGCAGAACATGGTATGATTCTGTTACAGTTGGTAGAACATGGTATGATTCTGTTACAGTTGGTAGAACATGGTATGATTCTGTTACAGTTGGTAGAACATGGTCTACAGTGATGGTATGATTCTGTTACAGTTGGTAGAACATGGTCTACAGTGTTGGTATGATTCTGTTACAGTTGGCAGAACATGGTATGATTCTGTTACAGTTGGTAGAACATGGTATGATTCTGTTACAGTTGGTAGAACATGGTCTACATGGTTGGTATGATTCTGTTACAGTTGGTAGAACATGGTCTACAGTGTTGGTATGATTCTGTTACAGTTGGTAGAACATGGTCTACAGTGTTGGTATGATTCTGTTACAGTTGGTAGAACATGGTCTACAGTGTTGGTATGATTATGTTACAGTTGGTAGAACATGGCCTGCCGTGCTGGTATGATTCTGTTACAGTTGGTAGAACATGGTATGATTCTGTTACAGTTGGTAGAACATGGTATGATTCTGCCACAGTTGGTAGAACATGGCCTGCTGTGCTGGTATTTAATCTGTTACAGTTGGTAGAACATGGTCTACAGTGTTGGTATGATTATGTTACAGTTGGTAGAACATGGCCTGCCGTGCTGGTATGATTCTGTTACAGTTGGTAGAACATGGTATGATTCTGTTACAGTTGGTAGAACATGGTATGATTCTGTTACAGTTGGTAGAACATGGTATGATTCTGCCACAGTTGGTAGAACATGGCCTGCTGTGCTGGTATTTAATCTGTTACAGTTGGTAGAACATGGTATGATTCTGTTACAGTTGGTAGAACATGGCCTGCCGTGCTGGTATGATTATGTTACAGTTGGTAGAACATGGCCTGCCGTGCTGGTATGATTCTGTTACAGTTGGTAGAACATGGTATGATTCTGTTACAGTTGGTAGAACATGGTATGATTCTGCCACAGTTGGTAGAACATGGCCTGCTGTGCTGGTATGATTCTGTTACAGTTGGTAGAACATGGTATGATTCTGTTACAGTTGGTAGAACATGGTATGATTCTGCCACAGTTGGTAGAACATGGTCTACAGTGTTGGTTTGATTCTGCCACAGTTCGCTTCGTGGCTAAATTGCCATCGTTCGTTGAAGCACATCCATGGGGTTCAAAGCCAGAATATAGCAGCATTGTAATGAATGGTTGATGAAGAAGAACACACACAGCTTCTGTCTAACACTTCCCTTTGTCAGAAACAATTTGTTGCTTTGCTTAACAGGAAGTGGTGTAATCTAATTGATTGAAGAACTGGCACAGGGGAATATTGATTCAGAGAGACAGAGAGAGAGAGAGAGAGAGAGAGAGAGAGAGAGAGAGACAGGGAGACAGGGAGAGAGAGAGAGAGAGAGAGAGAGAGAGAGAGAGAGAGAGAGAGAGAGAGAGACAGGGAGAGAGAGACAGGGAGAGAGAGACAGGGAGAGAGAGACAGGGAGAGAGAGACAGAGAGAGAGAGACAGAGAGAGAGACAGGGAGAGAGAGAGAGAGAGAGAGAGAGAGAGAGAGAGAGAGAGAGAGAGAGACAGAGAGAGAGACAGGGAGAGAGAGAGAGAGAGACAGGGAGAGAGAGAGAGAGAGAGAGACAGAGAGAGAGACAGAGAGAGAGAGAGAGAGACAGAGAGAGAGAGACAGAGAGATAGGGGGAGAGAGGGAGAGAGTCAGGGAGAGAGAGAGAGAGACAGGGAGAGAGAGAGAGACAGGGAGAGAGAGACAGGGAGAGAGAGAGAGAGAGAGAGAGAGACAGAGAGAGAGAGACAGAGAGATAGGGAGAGAGAGAGAGACAGAGAGAGAGAGAGAGAAAGACAGGGAGAGAGAGAGAGAGAGAGGGAGAGAGAGAGAGAGAGAGAGAGAGGTGGGTCGATAATTTCCAATCTCAGGGGCATGTACAAGTCTGTGGCGACCTAAACGCCAGAACCGGACAAGAACGTGACACCCTCAGCACACAGGGGGACAAACACCTGCCTTGAGGTGACAGCATTTCCACCCCAATGCCCCCCTGGGCACAATTACGTCAACATAACCTACAAAAACGGGTCACAACTCCTTCAGCTCTGTCGCACGCTGGGTATGTACATAGTCAATGGTAGGCTTCGAGGGGACTCCTACGGTAGGTACACCTATAGCTCATCTCTTGGCAGTAGTACTGTAGACTACTTTATCACTGATCTCAACCCAGAGTCTCTCAGAGCGTTCACAGTCAGCCCACTGACACCCCTATCAGACCACAGCAAAATCACAGTCTACTTGAACAGAGCAATACTCAAGCATGAGGCATCAAAGCCAAAGGAACTGAGTAATATTAAGAAATACTATAGATGGAAGGAATTTAGTTTGGAAACTTACCAAAAAACAATTAGACAACAACAAATTCAAAAACAATCCCTTTTTCAATCCCTTTTAGACAACTTTATTTGCTGATGATGTGTCCCCAACCAAGGAATGCCAGGGCCCTGACAGACCTGTGCCCTGACAGACCTGTGCCCTGACAGACCTGGGCACTGACAGACCTGGGCCCTGACAGACCTGGGCCCTGACAGACCTGGGCCCTGACAGTCCTGGGCCCTGACAGTAAATCTCAGAAAGTTGATGTGGTGCTTCTGTCACCAACCAAGGAGGGCCCACAGCAGCACCTAGATCTTCTGCACAGATTCAGTCAGGGGCGGCAGGGTAGCCTAGTGGTTAGAGCGTTGGACTAGTAACCGGAAGGTTGCGAGTTCAAACCCCCGAGCTGACAAGGTACAAATCTGTCGTTCTGCCCCTGAACAGGCAGTTAACCCACTGTTCCCAGGCCGTCATTGAAAATAAGAATTTGTTCTTAACTGACTTGCCTGGCTAAATAAAGGTAAAATAAAAAAAAATAAAAATAAATAAACAGATTCAGTCAGACCTGGGCCCTGACAGTAAATCTCAGTAAGAACCAAAATAATGGTGTTCCAAAAAAGGTCCAGTCACCAGGACCACAAATACAAATTCCATCTAGACACTGTTGCCCTAGAGCACACAAAAAACTATACATAACCTTTGTCTAGACATCAGCGCCACAGGTAACTTCCACAAAGCTGTGAACGATCTGAGAGACAAGGCAAGAAGGGCCTTCAATGCCACCAAGAGGAAAATAAAATTGTCACACCAATTGGGATCTGGCAAAAAAACACTTGAATCAGTTATAGAACCCATTGCCCTTTACGGTTGTGAGGTCTGGGGTCCAAACAGTAATTCATAAAATGGGACAAACATGAAATTGAGACTCTGCATGCAGAAATCTGCAAAAATATCCTGTGTGTACAGCGTAAAATACCAAATATTGCATGCAGAGCAGATTTAGGCCGATACCCGCTAATTATAAAAATCCAGAAAAGAGACATTCAATTCTACAACTACCTAAAAGGAAGTGATTCCCAAACTTTCCATAACAAAGCCATCACCTACAGAGAGATAAACCCGGAGAAGAGTCCCCTAAGCAAGCTGGTCCTGGGGCTCTGTTCACAAACACAACCCACAGAGCCCCAGGACAACAGCACAATTAGACCCAACCAAATCATGAGAAAACAAAAAGATATTTACTTGACACATTGGAAAGAAATAACAAAAAAACAGAGCAAACTAGAATGCTATTTGGCCCTAAACAGAGAGCACACAGCGGCAGAATACCTGACCACTGTGACTGACCCAAAATTAAGGAAAGCTTTGACTATGTAGAGACTCAGTGAGCATAGCCTTGCTATTGAGAAAAGCCGCCGTAGGCAGACATGGCTCTCAAGAGAAGACAGGCTATGTGCTCACTGCCCACAAAATGAGGTAGAAACTGAGCTGCACTTCCTAACCTCCTGCCCAAATGTATGACCATATTAGAGACATATACTTCCCTCAGATTACACAGACCCACAAACAATTTGAAAACCAACCCAATTTTGATAAACTCCCATATCTACTGTTTGAAATAACACAGTCTGCCATCAGCACAGCAGCAAGATGTGACCTGTTGCCACAAGAAAAGGGCAACCTATCACGGCCGTCAAAAGAAGTGGACCAAAGTGCAGCGTGGTGATCATTCTCTTTTATTTTAGTAAATGTCACCAACAAAACAAGAAATGAAGAAACAACCGTAAAGCTCACAGTGCCACTAACAAGGATAACTACCCACAATCACAGGAGGGAAAAAGGGCTGCCTAAGTATGATTCCCAATCAGAGACAACGATAGACAGCTGTACCTGATTGAGAACCATACCAGGCCAAACACCTAGAAATATAACACACAGAACAAAACATAGAAACACAAAACATAGAAATAAAGGACATAGAATGACCACCCTGACCAAACCAAAAAGAGACATAAAAAGTCTCTCTAAGGTCAGGGTGTGACACAACCAGTGAAGAACACATACCATTGTAAATACAACCCATATTTATGTTTTTAATTTATTTTTTACAAAAAAAGTAACTTTTTGTACTTCAACTATTTGTACATCGTTACAACACTGTATATATATATATATATAATATGACATTTGTAATGTCTTTATTATTTTTGAACTTCTGTGAGTGTAATGTTTACTGTTAATTTTTATAGTTTATTTCACTTTTGTTTATTATCTACTTCATGTAATGAACACGAGGGGAGACAGAGAGCTGGTTTCAAGAGCAGGGCGCAGCAGGTGTTTAATGTAAAGGACCACAGGAGGAGGCAGGTAGCTGGGTCCAGGGGCAGGCAGGTCATACACAAGAGGAGGCAGGTAGCTGGGTCCAGGGGCAGGTAGCTGGGTCCAGGGGCAGGTAGCTGGGTCCAGGGGCAGGCAGACGGTCATACACAGGAGGAGGCAGGTAGCTGGGTCCAGGGGCAGGCAGAAGGTCATACACAGGAGGAGGCAGGTAGCTGGGTCCAGTGGCAGAAAGAAGGTCATACACAGGAGGAGGCAGGTAGCTGGGTCCAGGGGCAGGCAGACGGTCATACACAGGAGGAGGCAGGTAGCTGGGTCCAGGGGCAGGCAGAAGGTCATACACAGGAGGAGGCAGGTAGCTGGGTCCAGTGGCAGAAAGAAGGTCATACACAGGAGGAGGCAGGTAGCTGGGTCCAGGGGCAGGCAGACGGTCATACACAGGAGGAGGCAGGTAGCTGGGTCCAGGGGCAGGTAGCTGGGTCCAGGGGCAGGCAGACGGTCATACACAGGAGGAGGCAGGTAGCTGGGTCCAGGGGCAGGCAGAAGGTCATACACAGGAGGAGGCAGGTAGCTGGGTCCAGTGGCAGAAAGAAGGTCATACACAGGAGGAGGCAGGTAGCTGGGTCCAGGGGCAGGCAGACGGTCATACACAGGAGGAGGCAGGTAGCTGGGTCCAGGGGCAGGCAGAAGGTCATACACAGGAGGAGGCAGGTAGCTGGGTCCAGTGGCAGAAAGAAGGTCATACACAGGAGGAGGCAGGTAGCTGGGTCCAGGGGCAGGCAGACGGTCATACACAGGAGGAGGCAGGTAGCTGGGTCCAGGGGCAGGCAGAAGGTCATACACAGGAGGAGGCAGGTAGCTGGGTCCAGGGGCAGGTAGCTGGGTCCAGGGGCAGGTAGCTGGGTCCAGGGGCAGGCAGACGGTCATACACAGGAGGAGGCAGGTAGCTGGGTCCAGGGGCAGGCAGAAGGTCATACACAGGAGGAGGCAGGTAGCTGGGTCCAGTGGCAGAAAGAAGGTCATACACAGGAGGAGGCAGGTAGCTGGGTCCAGGGGCAGGCAGACGGTCATACACAGGAGGAGGCAGGTAGCTGGGTCCAGGGGCAGGCAGAAGGTCATACACAAGAGGAGGCAGGTAGCTGGGTCCAGGGGCAGGTAGCTGGGTCCAGGGGCAGGTAGCTGGGTCCAGGGGCAGGCAGACGGTCATACACAGGAGGAGGCAGGTAGCTGGGTCCAGGGGCAGGCAGAAGGTCATACACAGGAGGAGGCAGGTAGCTGGGTCCAGTGGCAGAAAGAAGGTCATACACAGGAGGAGGCAGGTAGCTGGGTCCAGGGGCAGGCAGACGGTCATACACAGGAGGAGGCAGGTAGCTGGGTCCAGGGGCAGGCAGAAGGTCATACACAGGAGGAGGCAGGTAGCTGGGTCCAGTGGCAGAAAGAAGGTCATACACAGGAGGAGGCAGGTAGCTGGGTCCAGGGGCAGGCAGACGGTCATACACAGGAGGAGGCAGGTAGCTGGGTCCAGGGGCAGGTAGCTGGGTCCAGGGGCAGGCAGACGGTCATACACAGGAGGAGGCAGGTAGCTGGGTCCAGGGGCAGGCAGAAGGTCATACACAGGAGGAGGCAGGTAGCTGGGTCCAGTGGCAGAAAGAAGGTCATACACAGGAGGAGGCAGGTAGCTGGGTCCAGGGGCAGGCAGACGGTCATACACAGGAGGAGGCAGGTAGCTGGGTCCAGGGGCAGGCAGAAGGTCATACACAGGAGGAGGCAGGTAGCTGGGTCCAGTGGCAGAAAGAAGGTCATACACAGGAGGAGGCAGGTAGCTGGGTCCAGGGGCAGGCAGACGGTCATACACAGGAGGAGGCAGGTAGCTGGGTCCAGGGGCAGGCAGAAGGTCATACACAGGAGGAGGCAGGTAGCTGGGTCCAGTGGCAGAAAGAAGGTCATACACAGGAGGAGGCAGGTAGCTGGGTCCAGGGGCAGGGCAGAAGGTCATACACAGGAGGAGGCAGGTAGCTGGGTCCAGGGGCAGGCAGAAGGTCATACACAGGAGGAGGCAGGTAGCTGGGTCCAGGGGCAGGTAGCTGGGTCCAGGGGCAGGCAGAAGGTCATACACAGGAGGAGGCAGGTAGCTGGGTCCAGGGGCAGGCAGAAGGTCATACACAGGAGGAGGCAGGTAGCTGGGTCCAGTGGCAGAAAGAAGGTCATACACAGGAGGAGGCAGTTAGCTGGGTCCAGGGGCAGGGCAAAAGGTCATACACAGGAGGAGGCAGGTAGCTGGGTCCAGGGGCAGGCAGAAGGTCATACACAGGAGGAGGCAGGTAGCTGGGTCCAGGGGCAGGTAGAAGGTCATACACAGGAGGAGGCAGGTAGCTGGGTCCAGGGGCAGGCAGAAGGTCATACACAGGAGGAGGCAGGTAGCTGGGTCCAGGGGCAGGCAGAAGGTCATACACAGGAGGAGGCAGGTAGCTGGGTCCAGGGGCAGGCAGAAGGTCATACACAGGAGGAGGCAGGTAGCTGGGTCCAGTGGCAGAAAGAAGGTCATACACAGGAGGAGGCAGGTAGCTGGGTCCAGGGGCAGGGCAGAAGGTCATACACAGGAGGAGGCAGGTAGCTGGGTCCAGGGGCAGGCAGAAGGTCATACACAGGAGGAGGCAGGTAGCTGGGTCCAGGGGCAGGTAGCTGGGTCCAGGGGCAGGCAGAAGGTCATACACAGGAGGAGGCAGGTAGCTGGGTCCAGGGGCAGGCAGAAGGTCATACACAGGAGGAGGCAGGTAGCTGGGTCCAGTGGCAGAAAGAAGGTCATACACAGGAGGAGGCAGGTAGCTGGGTCCAGGGGCAGGGCAGAAGGTCATACACAGGAGGAGGCAGGTAGCTGGGTCCAGGGGCAGGCAGAAGGTCATACACAGGAGGAGGCAGGTAGCTGGGTCCAGGGGCAGGTAGCTGGGTCCAGGGGCAGGCAGAAGGTCATACACAGGAGGAGGCAGGTAGCTGGGTCCAGTGGCAGAAAGAAGGTCATACACAGGAGGAGGCAGGTAGCTGGGTCCAGGGGCAGGGCAGAAGGTCATACACAGGAGGAGGCAGGTAGCTGGGTCCAGGGGCAGGCAGAAGGTCATACACAGGAGGAGGCAGGTAGCTGGGTCCAGGGGCAGGTAGCTGGGTCCAGGGGCAGGCAGAAGGTCATACACAGGAGGAGGCAGGTAGCTGGGTCCAGGGGCAGGCAGAAGGTCATACACAGGAGGAGGCAGGTAGCTGGGTCCAGTGGCAGAAAGAAGGTCATACACAGGAGGAGGCAGGTAGCTGGGTCCAGGGGCAGGGCAAAAGGTCATACACAGGAGGAGGCAGGTAGCTGGGTCCAGGGGCAGGCAGAAGGTCATACACAGGAGGAGGCAGGTAGCTGGGTCCAGGGGCAGGTAGAAGGTCATACACAGGAGGAGGCAGGTAGCTGGGTCCAGGGGCAGGCAGAAGGTCAAACACAGGAGGAGGCAGGTAGCTGGGTCCAGGGGCAGGCAGAAGGTCATACACAGGAGGAGGCAGGTAGCTGGGTCCAGGGGCAGGCAGAAGGTCATACACAGGAGGAGGCAGGTAGCTGGGTCCAGTGGCAGAAAGAAGGTCATACACAGGAGGAGGCAGGTAGCTGGGTCCAGGGGCAGGGCAGAAGGTCATACACAGGAGGAGGCAGGTAGCTGGGTCCAGGGGCAGGCAGAAGGTCATACA
>NC_092156.1:74723754-74748754 GCF_045791955.1 Oncorhynchus clarkii lewisi | reverse complement strand
GCTGGGTCCAGGGGCAGGCAGAAGGTCATACACAGGAGGAGGCAGGTAGCTGGGTCCAGGGGCAGGTAGCTGGGTCCAGGGGCAGGCAGACGGTCATACACAGGAGGAGGCAGGTAGCTGGGTCCAGGGGCAGGGCAGAAGGTCATATACAGGAGGAGGCAGGTAGCTGTGTCCAGGGGCAGGCAGAAGGTCATACACAGGAGGAGGCAGGTAGCTGGGTCCAGGGGCAGGCAGACGGTCATACACAGGAGGAGGCAGGTAGCTGGGTCCAGGGGCAGGTAGCTGGGTCCAGGGGCAGGTAGCTGGGTCCAGGGGCAGGCAGACGGTCATACACAGGAGGAGGCAGGTAGCTGGGTCCAGGGGCAGGCAGAAGGTCATACACAGGAGGAGGCAGGTAGCTGGGTCCAGGGGCAGGTAGCTGGGTCCAGGGGCAGGCAGACGGTCATACACAGGAGGAGGCAGGTAGCTGGGTCCAGGGGCAGGCAGAAGGTCATACACAGGAGGAGGCAGGTAGCTGGGTCCAGGGGCAGGCAGAAGGTCATACACAGGAGGAGGCAGGTAGCTGGGTCCAGGGGCAGGCAGACGGTCATACACAGGAGGAGGCAGGTAGCTGGGTCCAGGGGCAGGCAGAAGGTCATACACAGGAGGAGGCAGGTAGCTGGGTCCAGGGGCAGGCAGACGGTCATACACAGGAGGAGGCAGGTAGCTGGGTCCAGGGGCAGGCAGACGGTCATACACAGGAGGAGGCAGGTAGCTGGGTCCAGGGGCAGGTAGCTGGGTCCAGGGGCAGGTAGCTGGGTCCTGGGGCAGGTAGCTGGGTCCAGGGGCAGGCAGACGGTCATACACAGGAGGAGGCAGGTAGCTGGGTCCAGGGGCAGGCAGAAGGTCATACACAGGAGGAGGCAGGTAGCTGGGTCCAGGGGCAGGTAGCTGGGTCCAGGGGCAGGCAGACGGTCATACACAGGAGGAGGCAGGTAGCTGGGTCAAGGGGCAGGCAGAAGGTCATACACAGGAGGAGGCAGGTAGCTGGGTCCAGGGGCAGGTAGCTGGGTCCTGGGGCAGGTAGCTGGGTCCAGGGGCAGGCAGACGGTCATACACAGGAGGAGGCAGGTAGCTGGGTCCAGGGGCAGGCAGAAGGTCATACACAGGAGGAGGCAGGTAGCTGGGTCCAGGGGCAGGTAGCTGGGTCCAGGGGCAGGCAGACGGTCATACACAGGAGGAGGCAGGTAGCTGGGTCCAGGGGCAGGGCAGAAGGTCATATACAGGAGGAGGCAGGTAGCTGTGTCCAGGGGCAGGCAGAAGGTCATACACAGGAGGAGGCAGGTAGCTGGGTCCAGGGGCAGGCAGACGGTCATACACAGGAGGAGGCAGGTAGCTGGGTCCAGGGGCAGGTAGCTGGGTCCAGGGGCAGGCAGACGGTCATACACAGGAGGAGGCAGGTAGCTGGGTCCAGGGGCAGGCAGAAGGTCATACACAGGAGGAGGCAGGTAGCTGGGTCCAGGGGCAGGTAGCTGGGTCCAGGGGCAGGCAGACGGTCATACACAGGAGGAGGCAGGTAGCTGGGTCCAGGGGCAGGCAGAAGGTCATACACAGGAGGAGGCAGGTAGCTGGGTCCAGGGGCAGGCAGACGGTCATACACAGGAGGAGGCAGGTAGCTGGGTCCAGGGGCAGGCAGAAGGTCATACACAGGAGGAGGCAGGTAGCTGGGTCCAGGGGCAGGCAGAAGGTCATACACAGGAGGAGGCAGGTAGCTGGGTCCAGGGGCAGGCAGAAGGTCATACACAGGAGGAGGCAGGTAGCTGGGTCCAGGGGCAGGCAGACGGTCATACACAGGAGGAGGCAGGTAGCTGGGTCCAGGGGCAGGCAGAAGGTCATACACAGGAGGTGGCAGGTAGCTGGGTCCAGGGGCAGGTAGCTGGGTCCAGGGGCAGGCAGAAGGTCATAGAGCCTGTGGCCCAACAGGAAACAGAAATATTAGAGAGAGAGAGATCGAGAGAGAGAGAAATATGGAAGGATAGAGAGAGAGGTAAAATGATGTAATCGGCCCTGTGGCCCAACAGGTGAGGACAGACCAGCAGAGCGAGGGATGAGGCTGGTAGAGAGACAGGAGAGGAAGTTGGGGGGTGAGGAGAGTTGAAATTTTAGCAAGTCCTCCTCCAGTTCTTTCTTCAGGCTAATAATGTCTTGTTGTTCCTCAATAGAAATGTGATGTTAGGAAAGATTTGAATGGAGCATTGACAAAGATTTCCAAAGCACCAAATTTACAGTGTTGTTAAACTGTAGTCTATAATTAATGTATTTTATGATGACTAGCCTGCTCACTGACACTGAAAACTAGTTCTCTCCCTCTGTCTCGCTCATCTGTCTCTCGCTCGTGTCTCTCTCTCTCTCTCTCTCTCTCTGTCTCTCTCTCTCTCTGTCTCTGTCTCTCTCTCTCTCTGTCTCTCTGTCTCTCTCTTTCTCTTTCTCTGTCTCTCTCTCTCTCTCTCTGTCTCTCTCTCTCTCTGTCTCTGTCTCTCTCTCTCTCTGTCTCTCTGTCTCTCTCTCTGTCTCTCTCTTTCTCTCTGTCTCTCTATGTCTCTGTCTCTCTCTCTGTCTCTGTCTCTGTCTCTCTCTCTCTCTCTCTGTCTCCCCCCCCCAGTGTTGTTCCCACTGTATCCACACCCAGTGTTATTCCCACTGTATCCACACCCAGTGTTGTTCTCACTGTATCCACACCCAGTGTTGTTCCCACACCCAGTGTTGTTCATCACTGTATCCACACCCAATGTTGTCCTCACTGTATCCACACCCAATGTTGTCCTCACTGTATCCACACCCAGTGTTGTTCTCACTGTATCCACACCCAGTGTTGTTCTCACTGTATCCACACCCAGTGTTGTTCCCACTGTATCCACACCCAGTGTTGTTCCCACTGTATCCACACCCAGTGTTGTTCATCACTGTATCCACACCCAGTGTTGTTCTCACTGTATCCACACCCAGTGTTGTTCCCACTGTATCCACACCCAGTGTTATTCCCACTGTATCCACACCCAGTGTTGTTCTCACTGTATCCACACCCAGTGTTGTTCCCACACCCAGTGTTGTTCATCACTGTATCCACACCCAATGTTGTCCTCACTGTATCCACACCCAATGTTGTCCTCACTGTATCCACACCCAGTGTTGTTCTCACTGTATCCACACCCAGTGTTGTTCTCACTGTATCCACACCCAGTGTTGTTCCCACTGTATCCACACCCAGTGTTGTTCTCACTGTATCCACACCCAGTGTTGTTCATCACTGTATCCACACCCAGTGTTGTTCTCACTGTATCCACACCCAGTGTTGTTCCCACTGTATCCACACCCAGTGTTGTTCATCACTGTATCCACACCCAGTGTTGTTCTCACTGTATCCAAACCCAGTGTTGTTCTCACTGTATCCACACCCAGTGTTGTTCCCACTGTATCCACACCCAGTGTTGTTCTCACTGTATCCACACCCAGTGTTGTTCTCACTGTATCCACACCCAGTGTTGTTCCCACACCCAGTGTTGTTCATCACTGTATCCACACCCAGTGTTGTTCCCACTGTATCCGCACCCAGTGTTGTCCTCACTGTATCCACACCCAGTGTTGTTCCCACACCCAGTGTTGTTCATCACTGTATCCACACCTAGTGTTGTTCCCACTGCATCCACACCCAGTGTTGTCCTCACTGCTTGTAAGACTCTGCGACATATGTCTTCAGATTGGGTTGTGTCTTTTTCTGTCTGTAGACAGATTTGTTTCAATATTTCAATTATTAAGCTTTTGATTCTTCCATTCTTTTAATGTTGGATAATAAGTTAACCTCCAGTATTTATTAATTAAGTAATGGTTTATTTTTTAAATAAAGTGACAAAAATAATGTCGTCCTGCCACATTGGGTATCTCATCACCACCTCATATGTAATGTCTTGAAATACACAGGCAGACGGATTACATGTAACCTGACATTGTAACACTTAGGACAGCCAGCCTTCTAACTCTGCCCATAACATGATAGTATTCCCACAACTCATTCATTATTTAGTCTTTGTTAGTTAAATACTTAAGACTCGACTCTGCCTTTGTGTTGTAGAATATGTGAATATCTGTCTCTTGTATGAGACATTGTAAATATTAGTTTAATACTCCGTTAAGTGCACATTTTCGTTAACTGTAATTTAGTTTGTTACGTTCCAACACTCCTTCCAACCTGTGTGCCAATATGAGAGATTGACAGTTGGAAAGGATTCCTGCAAATCCGTTCATCATCCCCTCCTCTCCTCTTCTCCCTCCATCCTCTACCCCTCTCCTCTTGTCCCTCCATCCTCTACCCCTCTCCTCTTGTCCCTCCATCCTCTCCCCCTCTCCTCTCCTCTTCTCCCTCCATCCTCCCCCCTCTCCTCTTCTCCCTCCATCCTCTCCCCCTCTCCCTTCATCCTCTCCCTTCTCATTTTCTCCCTTCAACCTCTCCCCCTCTCCCCCTCTCCTCTTCTCCCCCTCTCCTCCCTCCTCTCCTCTTCTGTCTCCATCCTCCCTCCTCTCCTCTTCTCCCTCCATCCTCTCCCCCTCTCCCTTCATCCTCTCCCCCTCTCCCTCCATCCTCTCCCCCTCTCCTCTTCTCCCTCCATCCTTCCTCCTCTCCTCTTCTTCCTCCATCCTCCCTCCTCTCCTCTTCTGCCTCCATCCTCCCCCTCTCCTCTTCTCCCTCCATCATCCCCTCCTCTCCTCCTCTCCCTCCATCATCTCCCTTCTCCTCTTCTCCCTTCATCATCCCCTCCTCTCCTCTTCTCCCTCCATCCTCTCCTCCCTCTCCTCTTCTCCCTTCCCCTTCTCCTCTACTCTCAATCCTCTACCTCTCTCCTCTTCTCCCTTCCCTTCTCCTCTACTCTCCATCCTCTCCCCACAGTGACTGTCCATCATCTCCCCTTCTCCTCTACTGTCCATCCTCTCCCCTTCTCCTCTACTGTCCATCCTCTCCCCTTCTCCTCTACTCTCCATCCTCTCCCCTTCTCCTCTACTGTCCATCCTCTCCCCTTCTCCTCTACTCTCCATCCTCTCCCCACAGTGACTCTCCATCCTCTCCCCACAGTGACTCTCCATCCTCTCCCCTTCTCCTCTACTGTCCATCATCTCCCCTTCTCCTCTACTCTCCATCCTCTCCCCACAGTAACTCTCCATCCTCTCCCCACAATGACTCTCCATCCTCTCCCCTTCTCCTCTACTGTCCATCATCTCCCCTTCTCCTCTACTCTCCATCCTCTCCCCACAGTAACTCTCCATCCTCTCCCCTTCTCCTCTACTGTCCATCATCTCCCCTTCTCCTCTACTCTCCATCCTCTCCCCACAGTGACTCTCCATCCTCTCCCCACAGTGACTCTCCATCCTCTCCCCTTCTCCTCTACTGTTCATCCTCTCCCCTTCTCCTCTACTCTCCATCCTCTCCCCACAGTAACTCTCCATCCTCTCCCCACAGTAACTCTCCATCCTCTCCCCACAGTAACTCTCCATCCTCTCCCCACAGTAACTCTCCATCCTCTCCCCTTCTCCTCTACTCTCCATCCTCTCCCCTTCTCCTCTACTCTCCATCCTCTCCCCTTCTCCTCTACTGTCCATCCTCTCCCCACAGTGACTCTCCATCCTCTCCCCTTCTCCTCTACTCTCCATCCTCTCCCCTTCTCCTCTACTGTCCATCCTCTCCCCTTCTCCTCTACTGTCCATCCTCTCCCCTTCTCCTCTACTGTCCATCCTCTCCCCACAGTGACTCTCCATCCTCTCCCCACAGTGACTCTCCATCCTCTCCCCTTCTCCTCTACTCTCCATCCTCTCCCCTTCTCCTCTACTGTCCATCCTCTCCCCTTCTCCTCTACTGTCCATCCTCTCCCCACAGTGACTCTCCATCCTCTCCCCACAGTGACTCTCCATCCTCTCCCCTTCTCCTCTACTGTCCATCCTCTCCCCTTCTCCTCTACTCTCCATCCTCTCCCCATCTCCTCTACTGTCCATCCTCTCCCCACAGTAACTCTCCATCCTCTCCCCACAGTGACTCTCCATCCTCTCCCCTTCTCCTCTACTCTCCATCCTCTCCCCTTCTCCTCTACCCTCCATCCTCTCCCCACAGTAACTCTCCATCCTCTCCCCACAGTGACTCCATGTTGTTCATACATCAGAGGAAACATAGAGGAATATTTCATCCTCAGTTTCTCTCTGTCTATGTTCTTATTGCTTCATGAACAGCTTCATCTCACCTGAGTACGAGACAGGAGAAGCTGTCCCTTATAACCTAGCAGAGCGTATGATAGGCCAGGGATGGAGGGAGAGAGGGAGGGGGAGAGAGAGGGAGAGAGCGGGAGAGAGCGGGAGAGAGAGAGAGGGAGAGAGAGGGAGAGAGGGGGAGAGTGGGGGAGAGTGGGGGAGAGAGAGGGAGAGAGAGAGAAGGAGAGATAGAGAAGGAGAGAGAGAAAGGGAGAGAGAGAGAGAGAGAGAGAGAGAGATAGAGACAGACAGACAGACAGACAGACAGACAGACAGACAGACAGACAGACCTTTGTTTGTGAGAGAGAAATATGGAAGGGTAAAATGATGTAATCGGCCCTGTGGCCCAACAGGTGAGGACAGACCAGCGGAGCGAGGGATGAGGCTGGTAGAGAGACAGGAGAGGAAGTTTGGGGGGGGTTGAAATATTAGCAAGTCCTCCTCCAGTATTTTCTTCAGGCTAATAATGTCTTGTTGTTCCTCAATAGAAATGTGATGTTAGGAAAGATTTGAATGGAGCATTGACAAAGATTTCCAAAGCACCAAATGTACAGTGTTGTTAAACTGTAGTCTATGATTAATGTATTCTATGATGACTAGCCTGCTCACTGACTCACAGAAAAACTTCTCGCTTTCTATTTCTCTCTCTCTCTCTCCTTGTCCATCTTTCTCTCTCACTTCTGTCTCTCTCTCTCTCTCTCTCTCTCTCTCTCTCTCTCTCTTTGTCCATCTTTCTCTCTCACTTCTGTATCTCTCTCTCTCTCTCTCTCTCTTTGTCCATCTTTCTCTCTCACTTCTGTATCTCTCTCTCTCTCTCTCTCTCTTTGTCCATCTTTCTCTCTCACTTCTGTCTCTCTCTCTCTCTCTCTTTGTCCATCTTTCTCTCTCTCTTCTGTCTCTCTCTCTCTCTCTCTCTCTCTCTCTCTCTCTCTTTGTCCATCTTTCTCTCTCACTTCTGTCTCTCTCTCTCTCTCTCTCTCTCTCTCTCTCTCTCTGTCTCTCTCTCTGTCTCTCTCTCTCTCTCTCTGTCTCTCTCTCTCTCACTTCTGTCTCTCTCTCTCTCACTTCTGTCTCTCTCTCTCTCTCTCTCTCTCTCTCTCTCTCTCTTTGTCCATCTTTCACTCTCACTTCTGTCTCTCTCTCTCTCTCTCTCTCTCTCTCTTTGTCCATCTTTCACTCTCACTTCTGTCTCTCTCTCTCTCTCTCTCTGTCTCTCTCTCTCTCACTTCTGTCTCTCTCTCTCTCACTTCTGTCTCTCTCTCTCTCTCTCTCTCTCTCTCTCTCTCTCTCTTTGTCCATCTTTCACTCTCACTTCTGTCTCTCTCTCTCTCTCTCTCTCTCTCTCTCTCTCTCTCTCTCTTTGTCCATCTTTCACTCTCACTTCTGTCTCTCTCTCTCTCTCTCTCTCTCTCTCTCTCTCTCTGTCTCTCTCTCTCTCTCTCTCTCTCTCTCTCTGTCTCTCTCTCTGTCTCTCTCTCTCTCTCTCTGTCTCTCTCTCTGTCTCTCTCTCTCTCTCTCTGTCTCTCTCTCTCTCACTTCTGTATCTCTCTCTCCCCCCAGCGAAAAAAGCAGTCATCATGCAGACTTACAACTAATTCACATTAGCACACAGACACATTAGCACACAGACACATTAGCACACAGACACATTAGCACACAGACACATTAGCACACAGACACATTAGCACACAGACACATTAGCACACAGACACATTAGCACACAGACACATTAGCACACAGACACATTAGCACACAGACACATTAGCACACAGACACATTAGCACACAGACACATTAGCACACAGACACATTAGCACATTAGCACACAGACACATTAGCACACAGACACATTAGCACACAGACACATTAGCACACAGACACATTAGCACACAGACACATTAGCACACAGACACATTAGCACACAGACACATTAGCACACAGACACATTAGCACACAGACACATTAGCACACAGACACATTAGCACACAGACACATTAGCACACAGACACATTAGCACACAGACACATTAGCACACAGACACATTAGCACACAGACACATTAGCACACAGACACATTAGCACACAGACACATTAGCACACAGACACATTAGCACACAGACACATTAGCACACAGACACATTAGCACACAGACACATTAGCACACAGACACATTAGCACACAGACACATTAGCACACAGACACATTAGCACACAGACACATTAGCACACAGACACATTAGCACACAGACACATTAGCACACAGACACATTAGCACACAGACACATTAGCACACAGACACATTAGCACACAGACACATTAGCACACAGACACATTAGCACACAGACACATTAGCACACAGACACATTAGCACACAGACACATTAGCACACAGACACATTAGCACACAGACACATTAGCACACAGACACATTAGCACACAGACACATTAGCACACAGACACATTAGCACACAGACACATTAGCACACAGACACATTAGCACACAGACACATTAGCACACAGACACATTAGCACACAGACACATTAGCACACAGACACATTAGCACACAGACACATTAGCACACAGACACATTAGCACACAGACACATTAGCACACAGACACATTAGCACACAGACACATTAGCACACAGACACATTAGCACACAGACACATTAGCACACAGACACATTAGCACACAGACACATTAGCAGACAGACACATTAGCACATTAATATCGGTATGTGTCTGTGTGTAATAAAGAGAGAGAGAGAGAGATGGGAGAGAGAGATGACTCAGGACGTTGTGTGTGTCTGTCTGTCTGTCAGGCCGTGTGTGTGTATAAGTGTGTGTGTGTGTCTGTCTGACTGTGTGAGTGTGTGTATGTGTGTGTATTCGCATGTGTGTGTCTAAGCGCGTAGGTGTGTGTGTGTGTGTGTCTGTCTGACTGTGTGAGTGTATGTGTATTCGCACGTGTGTGTGTATTCGCACGCGTGTGTGTGTGTGTGCGTGCGTGCGTGCGTGTGTGTGTGTGTGTGTGTGTGCGTGTGTGTGTGCGTGAGTGTGTGTGTGTGTGTGTGTGTGTGCGCGTCCTACCGAGAAGTGTGCTGCCAGTGTCTACAGGTCATTAAGAGTCTCTGAGAGCTCTAAGCCAATCACAGGAGAGAGATGGCCCTATTATGTTAAGCTGCTGCTCTATTCACTTCAAATGTCTATGTACATATTACCTCAATTAACCCGACTAACCGGTGACCTCGCAGATTGACTCTGTACCCCCTGTATATAGCCTCCACATTGACTCTGTACCCCCTGTATATAGCCTCCACATTGACTCTGTACCCCCTGTATATAGCCTCCACATTGACTATAGAACCCCCTGTATATAGCCTCCACATTGACTCTGTACCCCCTGTATATAGCCTCCACATTGACTCTGTACCCCCTGTATATAGCCTCCACATTGACTATAGAACCCCCTGTATATAGCCTCCACATTGACTATAGAACCCCCTGTATATAGCCTCCACATTGACTCTGTACCCCCTGTATATAGCCTCCACATTGACTCTGTACCCCCTGTATATAGCCTCCACATTGACTATAGAACCCCCTGTATATAGCCTCCACATTGACTCTGTACCCCCTGTATATAGCCTCCACATTGACTATAGAACCCCCTGTATATAGCCTCCACATTGACTATAGAACCCCCTGTATATAGCCTCCACATTGACTCTGTACCCCCTGTATATAGCCTCCACATTGACTCTGTACCCCCTGTATATAGCCTCCACATTGACTATAGAACCCCCTGTATATAGCCTCCACATTGACTCTGTACCCCCTGTATATAGCCTCCACATTGACTCTGTACCCCCTGTATATAGCCTCCACATTGACTCTGTACCCCCTGTATATAGCCTCCACATTGACACTGTACCCCTGTATATAGCCTCCACATTGACTATAGAACCCCCTGTATATAGCCTCCACATTGACTATAGAACCCCCTGTATATAGCCTCCACATTGACTCTGTACCGGTACCCCCTGTATATAGCCTCCACATTGACTCTGTACCGGTACCCCCTGTATATAGCCTCCACATTGACTCTGTACCGGTACCCCCTGTATATAGCCTCCACATTGACTCTGTACTGGTACCCCCTGTATATAGTCTCCATATTGACTCTGTACCGTAACACCCTGTATATAGCCTCCACATTGACTCTGTACCGTAATACCCTGTATATAGCCTCCACATTGACTCTGTACCGTAATACCCTGTATACAGCCTCCACATTGACTCTGTACTGGTACCCCCTGTATATAGCCTCCACATTGACTATAGAACCCCCTGTATATAGCCTCCACATTGACTCTGTACCCCCTGTATATAGCCTCCACATTGACTCTGTACCCCCTGTATATAGCCTCCACATTGACTCTGTACCCCCTGTATATAGCCTCCACATTGACACTGTACCCCTGTATATAGCCTCCACATTGACTCTGTACCCCCTGTATATAGCCTCCACATTGACTATAGAACCCCCTGTATATAGCCTCCACATTGACTCTGTACCCCCTGTATATAGCCTCCACATTGACTCTGTACCCCCTGTATATAGCCTCCACATTGACTATAGAACCCCCTGTATATAGCATCCACATTGACTCTGTACCCCTGTATATAGCCTCCACATTGACTATAGAACCCCCTGTATATAGCCTCCACATTGACTATAGAACCCCCTGTATATAGCCTCCACATTGACTCTGTACCGGTACCCCCTGTATATAGCCTCCACATTGACTCTGTACCGGTACCCCCTGTATATAGCCTCCACATTGACTCTGTACCGGTACCCCCTGTATATAGCCTCCACATTGACTCTGTACTGGTACCCCCTGTATATAGTCTCCACATTGACTCTGTACCGTAACACCCTGTATATAGCCTCCACATTGACTCTGTACCGTAATACCCTGTATATAGCCTCCACATTGACTCTGTACCGTAATACCCTGTATATAGCCTCCACATTGACTCTGTACCCCTGTATATAGCCTCCACATTGACTATAGAACCCCCTGTATATAGCCTCCACATTGACTATAGAACCCCCTGTATATAGCCTCCACATTGACTCTGTACTGGAACCCCCTGTATATAGTCTCTTTTTTTATTTTTTCTACTGTGTTATTGACTTGTTTATTGTTTACTCCATGTGTAACTCTGTGTTGTTGTCTGTTCACACTGCTATGCTTTATCTTGGCCAGGTCGCAGTTGGTCACAAATGTGCCTTTTGGTCGTCATTATGGTAAAAGGTAAAGGTGTACGTCCCAAATGGTGCCCTGTTCCCGTTTATAGTGCACTACTTTTTAACCACGGAACCTGGTCAAAACTAGGGAATAGGGTGCCGTTTTGGACGACGCCCATATAGCCAATCAGAGGAGACTGTGTGTGTGTCAGAACACAGAGAGAGAGCAGGTCTATTTCCTGAGGATGTGATTTACGTTTCTGAGAAATGATGAGGCTTCTTTGTTTACTAGAGAGGTGAGAAATACAGTAGATATATTGATGTCTCTGGGGCCACAGGTAGCCCTGGTGGTTAGAGTGTTGGGCCAGTAACCGAATGGTTGGTGGATCGAATCCCCGAGCTGACTTCTTAACTGACTTGCCTGGTTTAATATTCTGCTTTGTTTCCGTTGTTGAGGCATGGGAACGCACAAGGATACACACTACCACTGTCATTCAGCGGGGGATCTAAGAGAGGTCACATGGTCTGTTTCATGGAGTATGTGAGGGAGAGGTCACATGGTCTGTTTCATGGAGTATGTGAGGGAGAGGTCACATGGTCTGTTTTATGGAGTATGTGAGGGAGAGGTCACATGGTCTGATTCATGGAGAAGGTCACATGGTCTGTTTCATGGAGAAGGTCACGATACTAACTAGTGTCATGATACTGGTATGGTCCCTGCCACGATACTAACTAGTGTCATGCTACTGGCATGGTCCCTGAAACAATACTAACTAGTGTCATGATACTGGTATGGTCCCTGCCACGATACTAACTAGTGTCATGATACTGGTATGGTCCCTGCCACGATACTAACTAGTGTCATGATACTGGTATGGTCCCTGAAACGATACTAACTAGTGTCATGATACTGGTATGGTCCCTGCCACGATACTAACTAGTGTCATGATACTGGTATGGTCCCTGCCACGATACTAACTAGTGTCATGATACTGGTATGGTCCCTGAAACGATACTAACTAGTGTCATGATACTGGTATGGTCCCAGCCACGATACTAACTAGTGTCATGATACTGGTATGGTCCCTGCCACGATACTAACTAGTGTCATGATACTGTTATGGTCCCAGCCACGATACTAACTAGTGTCATGATACTGGTATGGTCCCTGCCACGATACTAACTAGTGTCATGATACTGGTCTGGTCCCTGAAATGATACTAACTAGTGTCATGATACTGGTATGGTCCCTGCCACGATACTAACTAGTGTCATGATACTGGTATGGTCCCATCCACAATACTAACTAGTGTCATCATACTGGTATGGTCCCTGCCACGATACTAACTAGTGTCATGATACTGTTATGGTCCCAGCCACGATACTAACTAGTGTCATGATACTGGTATGGTCCCTGAAACGATACTAACTAGTGTCATGATACTGGTATGGTCCCTGCCACGATACTAACTAGTGTCATGATACTGGTATGGTCCCATCCACAATACTAACTAGTGTAATGATACTGGTATGGTCCCTGCCACGATACTAACTAGTGTCATGATCCTGGTATGGTCCCTGCCACGATACTAACTAGTGTCATGATACTGGTATGGTCCCTGCCACGAAACTAACTAGTGTCATGATCCTGGTATGGTCCCTGCCACGATACTAACTAGTGTCATGATACTGGTCTGGTCCCTGAAACGATACTAACTAGTGTCATGATACTGGTATGGTCCCTGACACGATACAAACTAGTGTCATAATACTGGTATAGTTCCTGAAACGTCTGTCTGTCTGTCTTTCTGTCTGTCTGTCTGTCTGTCTGTCTATCGCCTTCCTCCTGCTCTCTCTCTGTGTCTGGCTCTCTCTCTCTCTCTCTCTCTCTCTCTCTCTCTCTCTGTGTCTGGCCCTCTTTCTCTCTCTCTCTCTCTCTCTCTCCATCTCCCTCCCCCTGCTCTCTCTGTGTGTCTGGCTCTCTCTCTCTCTGTATCTTTCTCTCTGTCCTCCTGCTCTCCCTCTCTGTGTCTGTCTCTCTCTCCTTCCCTCTTGTTTTATTGATCAATCCATCTTTCTCTCTCTCTCTCTCTCTCTCTCTCTCTCTCTCTCGCTCGCATTTTCTCTCTCTCTCTCCCTATCTTTCTCTGAGCCCGTCAATCACTCAGTACTTTAATTGAATCGACCACTGAAACTGCCTTGTTGGTGCCCTGAGGGGAAACCCCATGTGATTTATCCCCTGACAGTATTTGACCCAGCCAGGACTCATTCTCCCATGACCACTTGCAGCAAGGACTCATTCTCCCATGACCACTTGCAAGCAATGACTCATTCTCCCATGACCACTTGCAGCAAGGACTCATTCTCCCATGACCACTTGCAAGCAAGGACTCATTCTCCCATGACCACTTGCAGCCAGAACACTTGCAGTCTGCAACCAAATCAATGACCTTGTGGAGTGTCCAACCTGTGGGTTTGATCCTTTGTCTTACCAAAGACTGTAAAAATGGGTCCTGGTGTGACTCTGCTTGGAACTCAGCATTAAGGACCTGTGGAAGGCAAGTGTCCTGTCCAGGGGGTGTACTGGTACATCAAGCTGTCTCTCACTACAGAAACAGGAGATAGACTAGTGTCCTGTCCAGGGGGTGTCCTGTACATCAAGCTGTCTCCCTACAGAAACAGGAGATAGACTAGTGTCCTGTCCAGGGGGTGTACTGGTACTTCAAGCTGTCTCTCACTACAGAAACAGGACATAGACTAGTGTCCTGTCCAGGAGGTGTACTGGTACATCAAGCTGTCTCTCACTACAGAAACAGGAGATAGACTAGTGTCCTGTCCAGGGGGTGTCCTGTACATCAAGCTGTCTCCCTACAGAAACAGGACATAGACTAGTGTCCTGTCCAGGAGGTGTACTGGTACATCAAGCTGTTTCCCTACAGAAACAGGAAGCTCCTGATCCTATAGTCGTTCTGACTAAGCCAAGGTTACATACTTGTAGGGTAGTCTGTTTCAGCACCAAGGACAGCGGCAGCCATTTCATACGACTAGACCAGTGATTTTTTTCATTTATTTATTTATTTATTTATTTTATTTAACCTTTATTTAACCAGGTAGGCCAGATGAGAACAAGTTCTCATTTACAACCTGGCTAAGATAAAGCTAAGCAGTGCGACACAAACAACAACAACAGAGTTACACACGGGATAAACAAAGGTACAGTCATTAATACAATATAAAATATATATATATATACAGTGTGTGTAAATGAGTTAAGATTAGGGAGGTAAGGCAATAAATAGGCCATAGTGGTGAAGTAATTACAATTTAGCAATTAAACACTGGAGGGATAGATGTGCCGAAGACGAATGTGCAAGTAGAGATAATGGGGTGAAAAAAGGCTCAAATAAATAGCAATATGAGGATGAGGTAGTTGGGTGGGCAAAAAAACGGCAAAAAAAAATGGTTTGTCCTCGGGGTTTTCGCCTGCTAAATAAGTTATGTTATACTCACAGACATCATTCAAACAGTTTGTAGAAACGTCAGAGTGTTTTCTATCCAAATCTACTAATAATATGTATATATTATCTTCTGGGGATGAGTAGAAAGGCAGTTGAAATTGGGCATTTCATTCCGGACGTGAAAATACGGCCCCCTTGTCACCAAGGAGTTAACACAGTGTCCAAAGAAGGGCCAGAAGAATACAGAACGGTGTCGTCTGCGTAGAGGTGGACCAGACTATCACCAGCAGCAAGAGTCACATCATTGATGTGTACAGAGAAACGAGTCGGCCTGAGTTACTACTCACACTGTTAGTCTGAATGGAGACTAGACCGGTGTTACTACGGAGACTAGACCAGTGGTACTATGGAGACTAGACCAGTTAAACTGTTAGTCTGACTGGAGACTAGACCAGTGTTGCTATGGAGACTAGACCAGTGTTGCTATGGAGACTAGACCTGTGTTACTATGGAGACTAGACCAGTGTTACTATGGAGACCAGACCACCAGTTAAACTGTTAGTCTGACTGGAGACTAGACCAGTGTTGCTATGGAGACTAGACCAGTGTTGCTATGGAGACTAGACCAGTGTTACTATGGAGACTAGAACAGTTATACTGTCTGTCTGACTGGAGACTAGACCAGTGTCACTATGGAGACTAGACCAGTGTTTCTATGGAGACTAGACCAGTTATGCTGTTAGTCTGACTGGAGACTAGACCAGTGTTACTATGGAGACTAGACCAGTGTTACTATGGAGACTAGACTAATGTTACTATGGAGACTAGAACAGTTATACTGCTAGTCTGACTGGAGACTAGACCAATGTTACTATGGAGACTAGACCAGTTAACCTGTTATTCTGACTGGAGACTCGACCAGTGTAACTATGGAGACTAGACCAATGTTACTATGGAGACTAGACCAGTGTAACTATGGAGACTAGACCAGTGTTACTATGGAGACTAGACCAGTTATACTGTTAGTCTGACTGGAGACTAGACCAGTGTTACTATGGCGACTAGACCAGTGTTACTATGGAGACTAGACCAGTGTTACTATGGAGACTAGAACAGTTATACTGCTAGTCTGACTGGAGACTAGACCAGTGTCACTATGGAGACTAGACCAGTGTTACTATGGAGACTAGACCAGTTATACTGTTAGTTTGACTGGAGACTAGACAAGTGGTACTATGGAGACTAGACCAGTTATACTGTTAGTTTGACTGGAGACTAGACCAGTGTTACTATGGAGACTAGACCAGTTATACTGTTTGTATCACTGGAGACTAGACCAGTGTCACTATGGAGACTAGACCAGTGTTACTATGGAGATCAGACCAGTTATACTGTTAGTTTGACTGGAGACTAGACCAGTGTTACTATGGAGACTAGACCAGTTATACTGTTTGTATCACTGGAGACTAGACCAGGTCTACTATGGAGACTAGATCAGTTATACTGTTAGTCTGACTGCAGACTAGACCAGTGGTACTATGGACACTAGACCAGTGTTACTATGGAGACTAGACCAGTGTTACTACGGAGACCTGTGTTGCTATGGAGACTAGACCAGTTATACTGTTAGTCTGACTGGAGACTAGACCAGTGTTACAATGGAGACTAGACCAGTTATACTGTTGGTCTGACTGGAGACTAGACCAGTGTTACTATGGAGACTAGACCATTGTAACTACGGAGACCAATTATACTGTTAGTCTGACTGGAGACTAGACCAGTGTTACTATGGAGACTAGACCATTGTTACTATGGAGACTAGACCAATTATACTGTTAGTCTGACTGGAGACTAGACCAGTGTTACTATGGAGACTAGACCAGTGTTACTAAGGAGACCTGTGTTGCTATGGAGACTAGACCAGTTATACTGTTAGTCCGAATGGAAACTAGACCAGTGTTACTATTTAGACTAGACCAGTGTTACTACTGTTAGTCTGACTGGAGACTAGACCAGTGTTACTATGGAGACTAGACCAGTGTTACTACGGAGACAAGACCAGTTATACTGTTAGTCGGACTGGAGACTAGACCAGTGTTACTATGGCGACTAGACCAAAAATACTGTTGGTCTGACTGGAGACTAGACCAGTGTTACTATGGAGACTAGAGCATTGTTACTACGGAGACTAGACCAATTATACTGTTAGTCTGACTGGAGACTAGACCTGTGTTACTATGGAGACTAGACCATTGTTACTACGGAGACTAGACCAATTATACTGTTAGTCTGACTGAAGACTAGACCAGTGTTACTATGGAGACTAGACCAGTGTTACTATGGAGACTAGACCAGTGTTACTACGGAGACCTGTGTTGCAATTGAGACTAGACCATTTGTACTGTTAGTCTGACTGGAGACTAGACCAGTGTTGCTATGGAGACTAGACTACTTATACTGTTTATCTGACTGGAGACTAGACCAGTGTTACTATGGAGACTAGACCAGTGTTACTATGGAGACTAGACCAGTGTTACTACGGAGACCTGTGTTGCTATGGAGACTAGACCAGTTATACTGTTAGTCTGACTGGAGACTAGACCAGTGTTACTATTGAGACTAGACCAGTGTTACTATGGAGACCTGTGTTGCTATGGAGACTAGACCAGTTATACTGTTAGTCTGACTGGAGACTAGACCAGTGTTACTATTGAGGCTAGACCAGTGTTACTACGGAGACCTGTGTTGCTATGGAGACTAGACCAATTATACTGTTAGTCTGACTGGAGACTAGACCAGTGTTACTATGGAGACTAGACCAGTGTTACTATGGAGACTAGACCAGTGTTACTATGGAGACTAGACCGGTGTTACTACGGAGACTAGACCAGTGTATTCGCCGTGGAAGACGGACCACCATAAATAATGAAGTTATTATCTGGTTAATAATTAAGGCTGTATGTTTTATAAACTCACTCACTCAGCCACAGAAGAAGAACAATGCTTGTAGTTTTCTGTGGGATCAGGGAGGATATATGTGCTCACTGGACATAAACTTTCCAGACTTCTGATCTCTGAACTTTCCTTCTTTTAGAACTTTCTTTGCTTCCGCTTCGATCGAAGCCAAAAAGTGTTCTAGCGAGACGCAGCAAAACAAGAAATCTGCCAACATCTCCCCTCCTCCTCCTCTCCTCCTCCTCCTCCTCGTCGTCTCCCCCTCCTCCTCTTTCTCTCCTCATCCTCGTCCCCCCTCTTCCTCCACTTCTCTGCTCCTTTTTCCAGCTCGTCGCAGAAATACATTTTCAAATAACAAATTATCCATAATACAACAGGACAGATTCTAATTCCAAAACCTGGCCTTTTCTGCTCCGTTTTATTCTCCAATCTCTCTCTATACCTCTCTCTCTGTCTCACTCTCTCTCTCTATACCTCTCTCCCTGTTTTCTCTCTCTTTCTCTCTGTCTCACTCTCTCTCTCTATACCTCTCTCACTGTTTTCTCTCTCTCTCTCTCTGTCTCACTCTCTCTCTATACCTCTCTCCCTGTTTTCTCTCTCTCTCTCTCTCTGTCTCACTCTCTCTCTATACCTCTCTCCCTGTTTTCTCTCTCTCTATACCTCTCTCCCTGTTTTCTCTCTCTCTATACATCTCTCCCTGTTTTCTCTGTCTCTCTCTGTCTCTCTCTATATAAATATACCTCTCTCCCTGTTTTCTCTCTCTCTCTCTGTCTCACTCTCTCTCTATACCTCTCTCTCTGTCTCACTCTCTCTCTATACCTCTCTCCCTGTTTTCTCTCTCTCTATACCTCTCTCCCTGTTTTCTCTCTCTCTATACCTCTCTCCCTGTTTTCTCTCTCTCTATACCTCTCTCCCTGTTTTCTCTCTCTCTATACCTCTCTCCCTGTTTTCTCTCTCTATACATATCTCCCTGTTTTCTCTGTCTCTCTCTGTCTCTCTCTATATAAATATACCTCTCTCCCTGTTTTCTCTCTCTCTCTCTGTCTCACTCTCTCTCTATACCTCTCTCCCTGTTTTCTCTCTCTCTATACCTCTCTCCCTGTTTTCTCTCTCTCTATACCTCTCTCCCTGTTTTCTCTCTCTATATACATCTCTCCCTGTTTTCTCTCTCTCTATACCTCTCTCCCTGTTTTCTCTCTCTCTATACCTCTCTCCCTGTTTTCTCTCTCTATACATATCTCCCTGTTTTCTCTGTCTCTCTCTGTCTCTCTCTATATAAATATACCTCTCTCCCTGTTTTCTCTCTCTCTCTCTGTCTCACTCTCTCTCTATACCTCTCCCTGTTTTCTCTCTCTCTATACCTCTCTCCCTGTTTTCTCTCTCTCTATACCTCTCTCCCTGTTTTCTCTCTCTCTATACCTCTCTCCCTGTTTTCTCTCTCTCTATACATCTCTCCCTGTTTTCTCTCTCTCTATACATCTCTCCCTGTTTTCTCTCTCTCTATCTCTGTCTCTCTCTCTATACCTCTCTCCCTGTTTTCTCTCTCTCTATCTCTGTCTCTCTCCCTGTTTCTCTGTCTATATCTCTGTCTCTCTCCATATATAAATATATATCTCCCTGTTTCTCTGTCTATATCTCTGTCTCACTCTCTCTATACCTCTCCCTGTTTCTCTGTCTATATCTCTGTCTCTCTCTATATAAATATACCTCTCTCCCTGTTCCTCTGTCTATATCTCTGTCTCACTCTCTCTATACCTCTCTCCCTGTTTCTCTGTCTATATCTCTGTCTCACTCTCTCTATACCTCTCTCCCTGTTTCTCTGTCTATATCTCTGTCTCACTCTCTCTATACCTCTCTCCCTGTTTCTCTGTCTATATCTCTGTCTCTCTCTATATATAAATATACCTCTCTCCCTGTGTCTCTGTCTATATCTCTGTCTCTCTCTATTTAAATATAGCTCTCTCCCTGTTTCTCTGTCAATATCTCTATCGCTGTCTCTATCTATCTCTGTCTCTCTCTATCTCTGTCTCTCTATACCTCTCTCCCTGTTTTCTCTCTCTGTCTCTCTATACCTCTGTCTCTCTATACCCCTATCCCTGTTTTCTCTCTCTGTCTCTCTATACCTCTGTCTCTCTATACCTCTCTCCCTGTTTTCTCTCTCTGTCTCTCTATACCTCTGTCTCTCTATACCTCTCTCCCTGTTTTCTCTCTCTGTCTCTCTATACCTCTGTCTCTCTATACCTCTGTCTCTCTATACCTCTGTCTCTCTATACCTCTGTCTCTCTATACCTCTGTCTCTCTATACCTCTCTCCCTGTTTTCTCTCTCTGTCTCTCTATACCTCTGTCTCTCTATACCTCTCTCCCTGTTTTCTCTCTCTGTCTCTCTATACCTCTGTCTCTCTATACCTCTCTCCCTGTTTTCTCTCTCTGTCTCTCTATACCTCTGTCTCTCTATACCTCTGTCTCTCTATACCTCTGTCTCTCTATACCTCTGTCTCTCTATACCTCTGTCTCTCTATACCTCTGTCTCTCTATACCTCTCTCCCTGTTTTCTCTCTCTGTCTCTCTATACCTCTGTCTCTCTATACCTCTCTCCCTGTTTTCTCTCTCTGTCTCTCTATACCTCTCTCCCTGTTTTCTCTCTCTGTCTCTCTATACCTCTGTCTCTCTATACCTCTCTCCCTGTTTTCTCTCTCTGTCTCTCTATACCTCTGTCTCTCTATACCTCTGTCTCTCTATACCTCTGTCTCTCTATACCTCTGTCTCTCTATACCTCTGTCTCTCTATACCTCTGTCTCTCTATACCTCTCTCCCTGTTTTCTCTCTCTGTCTCTCTATACCTCTGTCTCTCTATACCTCTCTCCCTGTTTTCTCTCTCTGTCTCTCTATACCTCTCTCCCTGTTTTCTCTCTCTGTCTCTCTATACCTCTGTCTCTCTATACCTCTCTCCCTGTTTTCTCTCTCTGTCTCTCTATACCTCTGTCTCTCTATACCTCTGTCTCTCTATACCTCTGTCTCTCTATACCTCTGTCTCTCTATACCTCTGTCTCTCTATACCTCTGTCTCTCTATACCTCTCTCCCTGTTTTCTCTCTCTGTCTCTCTATACCTCTGTCTCTCTATACCTCTCTCCCTGTTTTCTCTCTCTGTCTCTCTATACCTCTCTCCCTGTTTTCTCTCTCTGTCTCTCTATACCTCTGTCTCTCTATACCTCTGTCTCTCTATACCTCTATCCCTGTTTTCTCTCTCTGTCTCTCTATACCTCTGTCTCTCTATACGTCTGTCTCTCTATACCTCTCTCCCTGTTTTCTCTCTCTGTCTCTCTATACCTCTGTCTCTCTATACCTCTCTCCCTGTTTTCTCTCTCTGTCTCTCTATACCTCTGTCTCTCTATACGTCTGTCTCTCTATACCTCTCTCCCTGTTTTCTCTCTCTGTCTCTCTATACCTCTGTCTCTCTATACCTCTCTCCCTGTTTTCTCTCTCTGTCTCTCTGTCTGTCTGTCAATTCAATTCAATTCAAGGGGCTTTATTGGCATGTTCTTCACTGGTTGACCTTTTCTCGTGGCAACAGGTCACAAATCTTGCTGCTGTGATTACACACTGTGGTATTTCCCCCAGTAGATATGGGAGTTTATCAAAATCGGGTTTGTTTTCAAATTGTTTGTGGATCTGTGTAATCTGAGGGAAATATGTCTCTCTAATATGGTCACACATTGGGCAGGAGGTCAGGAAGTGCAGCTCGGTTTCCACCTCATTTTGTGGGCAGTGAGCACATAGCCTGTCTTCTCTTGAGAGCCATGTCTGCCTACGGTGGCCTTTCTCAATAGCAAGGCTATGCTCACTGAGTCTGTACATAGTCAAATCTTTCCTTAAGTTTGGGTCAGTCACAGTGGACAGGTCTTCTGCCGCTGTGTACTCTCTGTTTAGGGCCAAATAGCATTCTAGTTTGCTCTGTTTTTTGTTAATTCTTTCCAATGTGTCAAGTAATTATCTTTTTGTTTTCTCATGATTTGGTTGGGTGTAATTGTGTTGCTGTCCTGGGGCTCTGTAGGGTGTGTTTGTGCTTGTGAACAGAGCCCTAGGACCAGCTTGCTTAGGGGATTTCTCTCCAGGTTCATCTCTCTGTAGGTGATGGCCTTGTTATGGAAAGTTTGGGAATCACTATACATCTCTCCCTGTTTTCTCTCTCTCGTTCTGTCCCTTTCTTCCTCTCTCTACCCATTTCTCACTTCTCTCTTTCTCTCTGCCTCACTCCCCACTCTCTCCTCTCGCTCTCCTACCCCCCCCTCAACCTCTCACACCTCTCTTTCTCTCTCTATCTCCATCCCCTCTCTCTCTCTCCATCCCCTCTCTCTCTCTCCATCCCCTCTCTCTCTCCGTCCCCTCTCTCTCTCTACATCCCCCCTCTCTCTCTCCATCCCCTCTCTCTCTCTCCTACCCCCCCACCCTCTCACACCGCTCCTTCTCTCCCTCTCTCCATCCCCTCTCTCTCTCTCCTTCTCTCTCTCCATCCCCTCTATCTCTCCATCCCCCCTCTCTCTCTCCATCCCCTCTCTCTCCCTCCATCCCCTCTCTCTCCATCCCCTCTCTCTCTCCATCCCCCCTCTCTCTCTCTCCATCCCCTCTCTCTCTCCATCCCCTCTCTCACTCTCTCCATCCCCTCTCTCTCTCTCTCTCTCCATCCCCTCTCTCTCTCTCCTTCCCCTCTCTCTCTCTCTCCATCCCCTCTCTCGCTCCATCCCCTCTCTCTCTCTATCCCCTCTCTCTCTCCATCCCCTCTCTCTCTCTCCATCCCCTCTCTCTCTCTCCGTCCCCTCTCTCTCTCCATCCCCTCTCTCTCTCCATCCCCTCTCTCTCTCTCTACATCCCCTCTCTCTCTCTCTCCATCCCCTCTCTCTCTCCATCCCCTCTCTCTCTCTCCATCCCCTCTCTCTCTCTCCATCCCCTCTCTCTCTCAATCCCCTCTCTCTCTCTCTCTCCGTCCCCTCTCTCTCTCTCTATCCCCTCTCTCTCCATCCCCTCTCTCTCTCTCTCCATCCACACTCTCTCTCTCCATCCCCTCTATCTCTCTCCATTCACTCTCTCTCCATTCCCCCTCTCTCTCTCTCCATCCCCTCTCTCTCTCTCCATTCCCCCTCTTTCTCTCTCCATCCCCCCTCTCTCTCTCCATCCCCTCTCTCTCCCTCCATCCCCTCTCTCTCCATCCCCTCTCTCTCTCCATCCCCCCTCTCTCTCTCTCCATCCCCTCTCTCTCTCTCTCCATCCCCCCCCCCTCTCTCTCTCTCTCTCTCTCTCCTTCCCTTCTCTCTCTCTCCATCCCCTCTCTCTCTCCATCCCCTCTCTCTCTCTATCCCCTCTCTCTCTCCATCCCCTCTCTCTCTCTCCATCCCCTCTCTCTCTCTCTCCGTCCCCTCTCTCTCTCCATCCCCTCTCTCTCTCCATCCCTTCTCTCTCTCTACATCCCCTCTCTTTCTCTCTCCATCCCCTCTCTCTCCATCCCCTGTCTCTCTCCATCCCCTCTCTCTCTCTCCATCCCCTCTCTCTCCATCCCCTCTCTCTCTCTCTCCATCCACTCTCTCTCTCTCCATCCCCTCTCTCTCTCTCCATCCCCTCTATCTCTCTCCATTCACTCTCTCTCCATTCCCCCTCTCTCTCTCTCCATCCCCTCTCTCTCTCTCCATTCCCCCTCTTTCTCTCTCCATCCCCCCTCTCTCTCTCCATCCCCTCTCTCTCCCTCCATCCCCTCTCTCTCCATCCCCTCTCTCTCTCCATCCCCCCTCTCTCTCTCTCCATCCCCTCTCTCTCTCTCTCCATCCCCCCCTCTCTCTCTCTCTCTCTCTCTCTCTCTCCATCCCCTCTCTCTCTCTCCTTCCCCTCTCTCTCTCTCCATCCCCTCTCTCTCTCCATCCCCTCTCTCTCTCTATCCCCTCTCTCTCTCCATCCCTCTCTCTCTCTCCATCCCCTCTCTCTCTCTCTCCGTCCCCTCTCTCTCTCCATCCCCTCTCTCTCTCCATCCCTTCTCTCTCTCTACATCCCCTCTCTTTCTCTCTCCATCCCCTCTCTCTCCATCCCCTGTCTCTCTCCATCCCCTCTCTCTCTCTCCATCCCCTCTCTCTCTCTCCATCCCCTCTCTCTCTCAATCCCCTCTCTCTCTCTCTCTCCATCCCCTCTCTCTCTCTCCATCCCCTCTCTCTCTCAATCCCCTCTCTCTCTCTCTCCGTCCCCTCTCTCTCTCTCTATCCCCTCTCTCTCCATCCCCTCTCTCTCTCTCTCCATCCACTCTCTCTCTCTCCATCCCCTCTCTCTCTCTCCATCCCCTCTATCTCTCTCCATTCACTCTCTCTCCATTCCCCCTCTCTCTCTCTCCATCCCCTCTCTCTCTCTCCATTCCCCCTCTTTCTCTCTCCATCCCCTCTCCCTCTCCATCCCCTCTCTCTCTCATCGTTCCATAATGGATCTGTATAAACCACTGCCTTGGCGTGTATAGAGAGTTCTTTGTTCCGAGGGATCGAAGTGGTTCCAGAATGTTCGGCATCACAATGGACCAGCCGGGTGTCATTGGTCCTCAGGGTAGAGTAGATATGTTTGCCCCCCTCACCCTTTAGCTCTATGGTAAACCAATCTGACAGCCCTTATCACCATTCTACTGTATAGGAAACCAATCAGACAGCCCTTATCCCCACTCTACTGTATAGGAAACCAATCAGCTAGCTAATTCTCTGATGCCATCCCATTACCACCACACTGTCGCTAATTGGTTGGTTACTTGTAGAAACTACTTCGTCTGCTACTTTGCTTATAATTTTGTCTAAACTTTTGTGGGTTCTTCCAATATGTTCTGGCTATCTGCTGTCCATCCTGTATACCCTTTTAAAGAACCCTTTTTGGTTCCTGGTGGAACACTTTTGGTTCTAGGTAGAACCTATTCTACAGAGGGTTCTACGTGGAACCCATAAAGGGTTTTACCTGCAACCAAAAAGAGTTCTCCTATGGGGACAGCCAAAGAACCCTTTTGGAAATGGGATGGAGGGAGACACCAACTGAAGTAGAGACAGAGGAGGGATG